>NW_027043503.1:0-7500 GCF_036013475.1 Columba livia
AGTTTTGTTTTCCTTTGTTGCCCTCTCCTCTCTTCTCCTTTCTTCTCCTTCTTCTGTGGTCTTGCCTTGCCTTGCCTTGCCTTGCCTTGCCTTGCCTTGCCTTGCCTTGCCTTGTCTTGCCTTGCCTTGCCTTGCCTTGCCTTTGCCTTGCCTTTGCCTTGCCTTGCCTTGCCTTGCCTTGCCTTGCCTTGCCTTGCCTTGCCTTGCCTTGCCTTGCAACACTCCTTTGCTCTTGCCACTGCAATCCGGTTGAGAAGGATTTCAAAGCATCCGACGAGTTTGGAAGGTGGTGGCTCTGTCAACAGGTTGTCTTGCAGCAGAGAACCTCCAGCAGCCTCATGCAAGGTCTTCCTCCCTTCATCCCTGCCCTGTGATTCCACCAGCTGCTCCAGTGCTTCCTCGCGGATGTGTTGGAGCTGCCCCCGGGCCAGCTCTGGCGCTGGGCACGGGAGGCTGCTCCCTTTTATAGTGCCCCGGGGCATTGTGACCTCAGCGTTGCCAGGTGCTGGCATTGTGACGTGGGGGTGACAGAGCCCCCATGTGCAGCCCCGCCCATCCCCCCTCTGCCCAGCACCCTTTGGAGGAAGCCCTTGAGCCGCTGGCCCCCAATCACTCTCTGTACCTACAAGACAGGGGAGTAATCAACCTAACCATGGCCCTTTTTTGCAAAAATAGAGTCTGGATTTGTTGTCTGTCCAGCCTTATTTCATCTTCTCTCCTCTCCTCTCCTCTCCTCCTCTCCTCTCCTCTCCTCTCCTCTCCTCTCCTCTCCTCTCCTCTCCTCTCCTCTCCTCACTTCTCCTCTCTCCACTTTTTCCCTTTTCTTCTCTCCCCATAGTGAGTCGAATAACAAAAAGAATATTTGCCTGAAAGGACAGTGGAATTTCAGCTCCAAAACCACTTTCAAGAACACATAACACAATGGATACATCTGTTTCACTTTTTAATTTATTTTATTTCATTTTATTTAGTCTTATATTTTTTTTAGTTTTGTTTTCCTTTGTTGCCCTCTCCTCTCTTCTCCTTTCTTCTCCTTCTTCTGTGGTCTTGCCTTGCCTTGCCTTGCCTTGCCTTGCCTTGCCTTGCCTTGCCTTGCCTTGCCTTGCCTTGCCTTGCCTTGCAACACTCCTTTGCTCTTGCCACTGCAATCCGGTTGAGAAGGATTTCAAAGCATCCGACGAGTTTGGAAGGTGGTGGCTCTGTCAACAGGTTGTCTTGCAGCAGAGAACCTCCAGCAGCCTCATGCAAGGTCTTCCTCCCTTCATCCCTGCCCTGTGATTCCACCAGCTGCTCCAGTGCTTCCTCGGGGATGTGTTGGAGCTGCCCCCGGGCCAGCTCTGGCGCTGGGCACGGGAGGCTGCTCCCTTTTATAGTGCCCCGGGGCATTGTGACCTCAGCGTTGCCAGGTGCTGGCATTGTGACGTGGGGGTGACAGAGCCCCCATGTGCAGCCCCGCCCATCCCCCCTCTGCCCAGCACCCTTTGGAGGAAGCCCTTGAGCCGCTGGCCCCCAATCACTCTCTGTACCTACAAGACAGGGGAGTAATCAACCTAACCATGGCCCTTTTTTGCAAAAATAGAGTCTGGATTTGTTGTCTGTCCAGCCTTATTTCATCTTCTCTCCTCTCCTCTCCTCTCCTCTCCTCTCCTCTCCTCTCCTCTCCTCTCCTCTCCTCTCCTCACTTCTCCTCTCTCCACTTTTTCCCTTTTCTTCTCTCCCCATAGTGAGTCAAATAACAAAAAGAATATTTGCCTGAAAGGACAGTGGAATTTCAGCTCCAAAACCACTTTCAAGGACTCATAACACAATGGATACATCTGTTTCACTTTTTAATTTATTTTATTTCATTCTATTTAGTCTTATATTTTTTTTAGTTTTGTTTTCCTTTGTTGCCCTCTCCTCTCTTCTCCTTTCTTCTCCTTCTTCTGTGGTCTTGCCTTGCCTTGCCTTGCCTTGCCTTGCCTTGCCTTGCCTTGCCTTGCCTTGCCTTGCCTTGCCTTGCCTTGCCTTTGCCTTGCCTTTGCCTTGCCTTGCCTTGCCTTGACTTGCCTTGCCTTGCCTTGCCTTGCCTTGCCTTGCCTTGCCTTGCCTTGCAACACTCCTTTGCTCTTGCCACTGCAATCCGGTTGAGAAGGATTTCAAAGCATCCGACGAGTTTGGAAGGTGGTGGCTCTGTCAACAGGTTGTCTTGCAGCAGAGAACCTCCAGCAGCCTCATGCAAGGTCTTCCTCCCTTCATCCCTGCCCTGTGATTCCACCAGCTGCTCCAGTGCTTCCTCGGGGATGTGTTGGAGCTGCCCCCGGGCCAGCTCTGGCGCTGGGCACGGGAGGCTGCTCCCTTTTATAGTGCCCCGGGGCATTGTGACCTCAGCGTTGCCAGGTGCTGGCATTGTGACGTGGGGGTGACAGAGCCCCCATGTGCAGCCCCGCCCATCCTTCCTCTGCCCAGCACCCTTTGGAGGAAGCCCTTGAGCCGCTGGCCCCCAATCACTCTCTGTACCTACAAGACAGGGGAGTAATCAACCTAACCATGGCCCTTTTTTGCAAAAATAGAGTCTGGATTTGTTGTCTGTCCAGCCTTATTTCATCTTCTCTCCTCTCCTCTCCTCTCCTCTCCTCTCCTCTCCTCTCCTCTCCTCTCCTCTCCTCTCCTCACTTCTCCTCTCTCCACTTTTTCCCTTTTCTTCTCTCCCCATAGTGAGTCAAATAACAAAAAGAATATTTGCCTGAAAGGACAGTGGAATTTCAGCTCCAAAACCACTTTCAAGGACTCATAACACAATGGATACATCTGTTTCACTTTTTAATTTATTTTATTTCATTCTATTTAGTCTTATATTTTTTTTAGTTTTGTTTTCCTTTGTTGCCCTCTCCTCTCTTCTCCTTTCTTCTCCTTCTTCTGTGGTCTTGCCTTGCCTTGCCTTGCCTTGCCTTGCCTTGCCTTGCCTTGCCTTGCCTTGCCTTGCCTTGCCTTTGCCTTGCCTTTGCCTTGCCTTGCCTTGCCTTGACTTGCCTTGCCTTGCCTTGCCTTGCCTTGCCTTGCCTTGCCTTGCCTTGCAACACTCCTTTGCTCTTGCCACTGCAATCCGGTTGAGAAGGATTTCAAAGCATCCGACGAGTTTGGAAGGTGGTGGCTCTGTCAACAGGTTGTCTTGCAGCAGAGAACCTCCAGCAGCCTCATGCAAGGTCTTCCTCCCTTCATCCCTGCCCTGTGATTCCACCAGCTGCTCCAGTGCTTCCTCGGGGATGTGTTGGAGCTGCCCCCGGGCCAGCTCTGGCGCTGGGCACGGGAGGCTGCTCCCTTTTATAGTGCCCCGGGGCATTGTGACCTCAGCGTTGCCAGGTGCTGGCATTGTGACGTGGGGGTGACAGAGCCCCCATGTGCAGCCCCGCCCATCCTTCCTCTGCCCAGCACCCTTTGGAGGAAGCCCTTGAGCCGCTGGCCCCCAATCACTCTCTGTACCTACAAGACAGGGGAGTAATCAACCTAACCATGGCCCTTTTTTGCAAAAATAGAGTCTGGATTTGTTGTCTGTCCAGCCTTATTTCATCTTCTCTCCTCTCCTCTCCTCTCCTCTCCTCTCCTCTCCTCTCCTCTCCTCTCCTCTCCTCTCCTCTCCTCACTTCTCCTCTCTCCACTTTTTCCCTTTTCTTCTCTCCCCATAGTGAGTCGAATAACAAAAAGAATATTTGCCTGAAAGGACAGTGGAATTTCAGCTCCAAAACCACTTTCAAGAACACATAACACAATGGATACATCTGTTTCACTTTTTAATTTATTTTATTTCATTTTATTTAGTCTTATATTTTTTTTAGTTTTGTTTTCCTTTGTTGCCCTCTCCTCTCTTCTCCTTTCTTCTCCTTCTTCTGTGGTCTTGCCTTGCCTTGCCTTGCCTTGCCTTGCCTTGCCTTGCCTTGCCTTGCCTTGCCTTGCCTTGCCTTGCCTTGCCTTGCCTTGCCTTGCCTTGCCTTGCCTTGCCTTGCCTTGCAACACTCCTTTGCTCTTGCCACTGCAATCCGGTTGAGAAGGATTTCAAAGCATCCGACGAGTTTGGAAGGTGGTGGCTCTGTCAACAGGTTGTCTTGCAGCAGAGAACCTCCAGCAGCCTCATGCAAGGTCTTCCTCCCTTCATCCCTGCCCTGTGATTCCACCAGCTGCTCCAGTGCTTCCTCGGGGATGTGTTGGAGCTGCCCCCGGGCCAGCTCTGGCGCTGGGCACGGGAGGCTGCTCCCTTTTATAGTGCCCCGGGGCATTGTGACCTCAGCGTTGCCAGGTGCTGGCATTGTGACGTGGGGGTGACAGAGCCCCCATGTGCAGCCCCGCCCATCCCCCCTCTGCCCAGCACCCTTTGGAGGAAGCCCTTGAGCCGCTGGCCCCCAATCACTCTCTGTACCTACAAGACAGGGGAGAAATCAACCTAACCATGGCCCTTTTTTGCAAAAATAGAGTCTGGATTTGTTGTCTGTCCAGCCTTATTTCATCTTCTCTCCTCTCCTCTCCTCTCCTCTCCTCTCCTCTCCTCTCCTCTCCTCTCCTCTCCTCTCCTCTCCTCTCCTCTCCTCACTTCTCCTCTCTCCACTTTTTCCCTTTTCTTCTCTCCCCATAGTGAGTCGAATAACAAAAAGAATATTTGCCTGAAAGGACAGTGGAATTTCAGCTCCAAAACCACTTTCAAGGACACATAACACAATGGATACATCTGTTTCACTTTTTAATTTATTTTATTTCATTTTATTTAGTCTTATATTTTTTTTAGTTTTGTTTTCCTTTGTTGCCCTCTCCTCTCTTCTCCTTTCTTCTCCTTCTTCTGTGGTCTTGCCTTGCCTTGCCTTGCCTTGCCTTGCCTTGCCTTGCCTTGCCTTGCCTTGCAACACTCCTTTGCTCTTGCCACTGCAATCCGGTTGAGAAGGATTTCAAAGCATCCGACGAGTTTGGAAGGTGGTGGCTCTGTCAACAGGTTGTCTTGCAGCAGAGAACCTCCAGCAGCCTCATGCAAGGTCTTCCTCCCTTCATCCCTGCCCTGTGATTCCACCAGCTGCTCCAGTGCTTCCTCGGGGATGTGTTGGAGCTGCCCCCGGGCCAGCTCTGGCGCTGGGCACGGGAGGCTGCTCCCTTTTATAGTGCCCCGGGGCATTGTGACCTCAGCGTTGCCAGGTGCTGGCATTGTGACGTGGGGGTGACAGAGCCCCCATGTGCAGCCCCGCCCATCCCCCCTCTGCCCAGCACCCTTTGGAGGAAGCCCTTGAGCCGCTGGCCCCCAATCACTCTCTGTACCTACAAGACAGGGGAGTAATCAACCTAACCATGGCCCTTTTTTGCAAAAATAGAGTCTGGATTTGTTGTCTGTCCAGCCTTATTTCATCTTCTCTCCTCTCCTCTCCTCTCCTCTCCTCTCCTCTCCTCTCCTCTCCTCTCCTCTCCTCTCCTCTCCTCACTTCTCCTCTCTCCACTTTTTCCCTTTTCTTCTCTCCCCATAGTGAGTCAAATAACAAAAAGAATATTTGCCTGAAAGGACAGTGGAATTTCAGCTCCAAAACCACTTTCAAGGACACATAACACAATGGATACATCTGTTTCACTTTTTAATTTATTTTATTTCATTCTATTTAGTCTTATATTTTTTTTAGTTTTGTTTTCCTTTGTTGCCCTCTCCTCTCTTCTCCTTTCTTCTCCTTCTTCTGTGGTCTTGCCTTGCCTTGCCTTGCCTTGCCTTGCCTTGCCTTGCCTTGCCTTGCCTTGCCTTGCCTTGCCTTGCCTTGCCTTGCCTTGCCTTTGCCTTGCCTTTGCCTTGCCTTGCCTTGCCTTGCCTTGCCTTGCCTTGCCTTGCCTTGCCTTGCCTTGCCTTGCCTTGCAACACTCCTTTGCTCTTGCCACTGCAATCCGGTTGAGAAGGATTTCAAAGCATCCGACGAGTTTGGAAGGTGGTGGCTCTGTCAACAGGTTGTCTTGCAGCAGAGAACCTCCAGCAGCCTCATGCAAGGTCTTCCTCCCTTCATCCCTGCCCTGTGATTCCACCAGCTGCTCCAGTGCTTCCTCGGGGATGTGTTGGAGCTGCCCCCGGGCCAGCTCTGGCGCTGGGCACGGGAGGCTGCTCCCTTTTATAGTGCCCCGGGGCATTGTGACCTCAGCGTTGCCAGGTGCTGGCATTGTGACGTGGGGGTGACAGAGCCCCCATGTGCAGCCCCGCCCATCCCCCCTCTGCCCAGCACCCTTTGGAGGAAGCCCTTGAGCCGCTGGCCCCCAATCACTCTCTGTACCTACAAGACAGGGGAGTAATCAACCTAACCATGGCCCTTTTTTGCAAAAATAGAGTCTGGATTTGTTGTCTGTCCAGCCTTATTTCATCTTCTCTCCTCTCCTCTCCTCTCCTCTCCTCTCCTCTCCTCTCCTCTCCTCTCCTCTCCTCACTTCTCCTCTCTCCACTTTTTCCCTTTTCTTCTCTCCCCATAGTGAGTCGAATAACAAAAAGAATATTTGCCTGAAAGGACAGTGGAATTTCAGCTCCAAAACCACTTTCAAGAACACATAACACAATGGATACATCTGTTTCACTTTTTAATTTATTTTATTTCATTTTATTTAGTCTTATATTTTTTTTAGTTTTGTTTTCCTTTGTTGCCCTCTCCTCTCTTCTCCTTTCTTCTCCTTCTTCTGTGGTCTTGCCTTGCCTTGCCTTGCCTTGCCTTGCCTTGCCTTGCCTTGCCTTGCCTTGCCTTGCCTTGCAACACTCCTTTGCTCTTGCCACTGCAATCCGGTTGAGAAGGATTTCAAAGCATCCGACGAGTTTGGAAGGTGGTGGCTCTGTCAACAGGTTGTCTTGCAGCAGAGAACCTCCAGCAGCCTCATGGAAGGTCTTCCTCCCTTCATCCCTGCCCTGTGATTCCACCAGCTGCTCCAGTGCTTCCTCGGGGATGTGTTGGAGCTGCCCCCGGGCCAGCTCTGGCGCTGGGCACGGGAGGCTGCTCCCTTTTATAGTGCCCCGGGGCATTGTGACCTCAGCGTTGCCAGGTGCTGGCATTGTGACGTGGGGGTGACAGAGCCCCCATGTGCAGCCCCGCCCATCCCCCCTCTGCCCAGCACCCTTTGGAGGAAGCCCTTGAGCCGCTGGCCCCCAATCACTCTCTGTACCTACAAGACAGGGGAGTAATCAACCTAACCATGGCCCTTTTTTGCAAAAATAGAGTCTGGATTTGTTGTCTGTCCAGCCTTATTTCATCTTCTCTCCTCTCCTCTCCTCTCCTCTCCTCTCCTCTCCTCTCCTCTCCTCTCCTCTCCTCTCCTCTCCTCTCCTCTCCTCTCCTCACTTCTCCTCTCTCCACTTTTTCCCTTTTCTTCTCTCCCCATAGTGAGTCAAATAACAAAAAGAATATTTGCCTGAAAGGACAGTGGAATTTCAGCTCCAAAACCACTTTCAAGGACTCATAACACAATGGATACATCTGTTTCACTTTTTAATTTATTTTATTTCATTCTATTTAGTCTTATATTTTTTTTAGTTTT
>NW_027043503.1:12500-22500 GCF_036013475.1 Columba livia
CAAGGTCTTCCTCCCTTCATCCCTGCCCTGTGATTCCACCATCTGCTCCAGTGCTTCCTCGCGGATGTGTTGGAGCTGCCCCCGGGCCAGCTCTGGCGCTGGGCACGGGAGGCTGCTCCCTTTTATAGTGCCCCGGGGCATTGTGACCTCAGCGTTGCCAGGTGCTGGCATTGTGACGTGGGGGTGACAGAGCCCCCATGTGCAGCCCCGCCCATCCCCCCTCTGCCCAGCACCCTTTGGAGGAAGCCCTTGAGCCGCTGGCCCCCAATCACTCTCTGTACCTACAAGACAGGGGAGTAATCAACCTAACCATGGCCCTTTTTTGCAAAAATAGAGTCTGGATTTGTTGTCTGTCCAGCCTTATTTCATCTTCTCTCCTCTCCTCTCCTCTCCTCTCCTCTCCTCTCCTCTCCTCTCCTCACTTCTCCTCTCTCCACTTTTTCCCTTTTCTTCTCTCCCCATAGTGAGTCGAATAACAAAAAGAATATTTGCCTGAAAGGACAGTGGAATTTCAGCTCCAAAACCACTTTCAAGGACACATAACACAATGGATACATCTGTTTCACTTTTTAATTTATTTTATTTCATTTTATTTAGTCTTATATTTCTTTTAGTTTTGTTTTCCTTTGTTGCCCTCTCCTCTCTTCTCCTTTCTTCTCCTTCTTCTGTGGTCTTGCCTTGCCTTGCCTTGCCTTGCCTTGCCTTGCCTTGCCTTGCAACACTCCTTTGCTCTTGCCACTGCAATCCGGTTGAGAAGGATTTCAAAGCATCCGACGAGTTTGGAAGGTGGTGGCTCTGTCAACAGGTTGTCTTGCAGCAGAGAACCTCCAGCAGCCTCATGCAAGGTCTTCCTCCCTTCATCCCTGCCCTGTGATTCCACCAGCTGCTCCAGTGCTTCCTCGGGGATGTGTTGGAGCTGCCCCCGGGCCAGCTCTGGCGCTGGGCACGGGAGGCTGCTCCCTTTTATAGTGCCCCGGGGCATTGTGACCTCAGCGTTGCCAGGTGCTGGCATTGTGACGTGGGGGTGACAGAGCCCCCATGTGCAGCCCCGCCCATCCCCCCTCTGCCCAGCACCCTTTGGAGGAAGCCCTTGAGCCGCTGGCCCCCAATCACTCTCTGTACCTACAAGACAGGGGAGTAATCAACCTAACCATGGCCCTTTTTTGCAAAAACAGACTCTGGATTTGTTGCCTGTCCAGCCTTATTTCATCTTCTCTCCTCTCCTCTCCTCTCCTCTCCTCTCCTCTCCTCTCCTCACTTCTCCTCTCTCCACTTTTTCCCTTTTCTTCTCTCCCCATAGTGAGTCAAATAACAAAAAGAATATTTGCCTGAAAGGACAGTGGAATTTCAGCTCCAAAACCACTTTCAAGGACACATAACACAATGGATACATCTGTTTCACTTTTTAATTTATTTTATTTCATTCTATTTAGTCTTATATTTTTTTTAGTTTTGTTTTCCTTTGTTGTCCTCTCCTCTCTTCTCCTTTCTTCTCCTTCTTCTGTGGTCTTGCCTTGCCTTGCCTTGCCTTGCCTTGCCTTGCCTTGCCTTGCCTTGCCTTGCCTTGCCTTGCCTTGCCTTTGCCTTGCCTTTGCCTTGCCTTGCCTTGCCTTGCCTTGCCTTGCCTTGCCTTGCCTTGCCTTGCCTTGCCTTGTCTTGCCTTGCCTTGCAACACTCCTTTGCTCTTGCCACTGCAATCCGGTTGAGAAGGATTTCAAAGCATCCGACGAGTTTGGAAGGTGGTGGCTCTGTCAACAGGTTGTCTTGCAGCAGAGAACCTCCAGCAGCCTCATGCAAGGTCTTCCTCCCTTCATCCCTGCCCTGTGATTCCACCAGCTGCTCCAGTGCTTCCTCGCGGATGTGTTGGAGCTGCCCCCGGGCCAGCTCTGGCGCTGGGCACGGGAGGCTGCTCCCTTTTATAGTGCCCCGGGGCATTGTGACCTCAGCGTTGCCAGGTGCTGGCATTGTGACGTGGGGGTGACAGAGCCCCCATGTGCAGCCCCGCCCATCCCCCCTCTGCCCAGCACCCTTTGGAGGAAGCCCTTGAGCCGCTGGCCCCCAATCACTCTCTGTACCTACAAGACAGGGGAGTAATCAACCTAACCATGGCCCTTTTTTGCAAAAATAGAGTCTGGATTTGTTGTCTGTCCAGCCTTATTTCATCTTCTCTCCTCTCCTCTCCTCTCCTCTCCTCTCCTCTCCTCTCCTCTCCTCTCCTCTCCTCTCCTCTCCTCTCCTCTCCTCACTTCTCCTCTCTCCACTTTTTCCCTTTTCTTCTCTCCCCATAGTGAGTCGAATAACAAAAAGAATATTTGCCTGAAAGGACAGTGGAATTTCAGCTCCAAAACCACTTTCAAGGACACATAACACAATGGATACATCTGTTTCACTTTTTAATTTATTTTATTTCATTTTATTTAGTCTTATATTTTTTTTAGTTTTGTTTTCCTTTGTTGCCCTCTCCTCTCTTCTCCTTTCTTCTCCTTCTTCTGTGGTCTTGCCTTGCCTTGCCTTGCCTTGCCTTGCCTTGCCTTGCCTTGCCTTGCCTTGCCTTGCCTTGCCTTGCCTTGCCTTGCCTTGCCTCGCCTTGCCTTGCCTTGCCTTGCCTTGCAACACTCCTTTGCTCTTGCCACTGCAATCCGGTTGAGAAGGATTTCAAAGCATCCGACGAGTTTGGAAGGTGGTGGCTCTGTCAACAGGTTGTCTTGCAGCAGAGAACCTCCAGCAGCCTCATGCAAGGTCTTCCTCCCTTCATCCCTGCCCTGTGATTCCACCAGCTGCTCCAGTGCTTCCTCGGGGATGTGTTGGAGCTGCCCCCGGGCCAGCTCTGGCGCTGGGCACGGGAGGCTGCTCCCTTTTATAGTGCCCCGGGGCATTGTGACCTCAGCGTTGCCAGGTGCTGGCATTGTGACGTGGGGGTGACAGAGCCCCCATGTGCAGCCCCGCCCATCCCCCCTCTGCCCAGCACCCTTTGGAGGAAGCCCTTGAGCCGCTGGCCCCCAATCACTCTCTGTACCTACAAGACAGGGGAGTAATCAACCTAACCATGGCCCTTTTTTGCAAAAATAGAGTCTGGATTTGTTGCCTGTCCAGCCTTATTTCATCTTCTCTCCTCTCCTCTCCTCTCCTCTCCTCTCCTCTCCTCTCCTCTCCTCTCCTCTCCTCTCCTCTCCTCTCCTCTCCTCTCCTCTCCTCACTTCACCTCTCTCCACTTTTTCCCTTTTCTTCTCTCCCCATAGTGAGTCAAATAACAAAAAGAATATTTGCCTGAAAGGACAGTGGAATTTCAGCTCCAAAACCACTTTCAAGGACACATAACACAATGGATACATCTGTTTCACTTTTTAATTTATTTTATTTCATTCTATTTAGTCTTATATTTTTTTTAGTTTTGTTTTCCTTTGTTGCCCTCTCCTCTCTTCTCCTTTCTTCTCCTTCTTCTGTGGTCTTGCCTTGCCTTGCCTTGCCTTGCCTTGCCTTGCCTTGCCTTGCCTTGCCTTGCCTTGCCTTGCCTTGCCTTGCCTTGCCTTGCCTTGCAACACTCCTTTGCTCTTGCCACTGCAATCCAGTTGAGAAGGATTTCAAAGCATCCGACGAGTTTGGAAGGTGGT
Source organism: Columba livia (assembly GCF_036013475.1). Classification (NCBI taxonomy): domain Eukaryota; kingdom Metazoa; phylum Chordata; class Aves; order Columbiformes; family Columbidae; genus Columba; species Columba livia. The sequence goes on from NW_027043503.1 coordinate 16,112, forward strand.
GGCTCTGTCAACAGGTTGTCTTGCAGCAGAGAACCTCCAGCAGCCTCATGCAAGGTCTTCCTCCCTTCATCCCTGCCCTGTGATTCCACCAGCTGCTCCAGTGCTTCCTCGGGGATGTGTTGGAGCTGCCCCCGGGCCAGCTCTGGCGCTGGGCACGGGAGGCTGCTCCCTTTTATAGTGCCCCGGGGCATTGTGACCTCAGCGTTGCCAGGTGCTGGCATTGTGACGTGGGGGTGACAGAGCCCCCATGTGCAGCCCCGCCCATCCCCCCTCTGCCCAGCACCCTTTGGAGGAAGCCCTTGAGCCGCTGGCCCCCAATCACTCTCTGTACCTACAAGACAGGGGAGTAATCAACCTAACCATGGCCCTTTTTTGCAAAAATAGAGTCTGGATTTGTTGTCTGTCCAGCCTTATTTCATCTTCTCTCCTCTCCTCTCCTCTCCTCTCCTCTCCTCTCCTCTCCTCTCCTCACTTCTCCTCTCTCCACTTTTTCCCTTTTCTTCTCTACCCATAGTGAGTCGAATAACAAAAAGAATATTTGCCTGAAAGGACAGTGGAATTTCAGCTCCAAAACCACTTTCAAGGACACATAACACAATGGATACATCTGTTTCACTTTTTAATTTATTTTATTTCATTTTATTTAGTCTTATATTTTTTTTAGTTTTGTTTTCCTTTGTTGCCCTCTCCTCTCTTCTCCTTTCTTCTCCTTCTTCTGTGGTCTTGCCTTGCCTTGCCTTGCCTTGCCTTGCCTTGCCTTGCCTTGCCTTGCCTTGCCTTGCCTTGCCTTGCCTTGCCTTGCCTTGCAACACTCCTTTGCTCTTGCCACTGCAATCCGGTTGAGAAGGATTTCAAAGCATCCGACGAGTTTGGAAGGTGGTGGCTCTGTCAATAGGTTGTCTTGCAGCAGAGAACCTCCAGCAGCCTCATGCAAGGTCTTCCTCCCTTCATCCCTGCCCTGTGATTCCACCAGCTGCTCCAGTGCTTCCTCGCGGATGTGTTGGAGCTGCCCCCGGGCCAGCTCTGGCGCTGGGCACGGGAGGCTGCTCCCTTTTATAGTGCCCCGGGGCATTGTGACCTCAGCGTTGCCAGGTGCTGGCATTGTGACGTGGGGGTGACAGAGCCCCCATGTGCAGCCCCGCCCATCCCCCCTCTGCCCAGCACCCTTTGGAGGAAGCCCTTGAGCCGCTGGCCCCCAATCACTCTCTGTACCTACAAGACAGGGGAGTAATCAACCTAACCATGGCCCTTTTTTGCAAAAATAGAGTCTGGATTTGTTGTCTGTCCAGCCTTATTTCATCTTCTCTCCTCTCCTCTCCTCTCCTCTCCTCTCCTCTCCTCTCCTCTCCTCACTTCTCCTCTCTCCACTTTTTCCCTTTTCTTCTCTCCCCATAGTGAGTCAAATAACAAAAAGAATATTTGCCTGAAAGGACAGTGGAATTTCAGCTCCAAAACCACTTTCAAGGACACATAACACAATGGATACATCTGTTTCACTTTTTAATTTATTTTATTTCATTCTATTTAGTCTTATATTTTTTTTAGTTTTGTTTTCCTTTGTTGCCCTCTCCTCTCTTCCCCTTTCTTCTCCTTCTTCTGTGGTCTTGCCTTGCCTTGCCTTGCCTTGCCTTGCCTTGCCTTGCCTTGCCTTGCCTTGCCTTGCCTTGCCTTTGCCTTGCCTTTGCCTTGCCTTGCCTTGCCTTGCCTTGCCTTGCCTTTCCTTGCCTTGCCTTGCCTTGCCTTGCCTTGCCTTGCCTTGCAACACTCCTTTGCTCTTGCCACTGCAATCCGGTTGAGAAGGATTTCAAAGCATCCGACGAGTTTGGAAGGTGGTGGCTCTGTCAACAGGTTGTCTTGCAGCAGAGAACCTCCAGCAGCCTCATGCAAGGTCTTCCTCCCTTCATCCCTGCCCTGTGATTCCACCAGCTGCTCCAGTGCTTCCTCGCGGATGTGTTGGAGCTGCCCCCGGGCCAGCTCTGGCGCTGGGCACGGGAGGCTGCTCCCTTTTATAGTGCCCCGGGGCATTGTGACCTCAGCGTTGCCAGGTGCTGGCATTGTGACGTGGGGGTGACAGAGCCCCCATGTGCAGCCCCGCCCATCCCCCCTCTGCCCAGCACCCTTTGGAGGAAGCCCTTGAGCCGCTGGCCCCCAATCACTCTCTGTACCTACAAGACAGGGGAGTAATCAACCTAACCATGGCCCTTTTTTGCAAAAATAGAGTCTGGATTTGTTGTCTGTCCAGCCTTATTTCATCTTCTCTCCTCTCCTCTCCTCTCCTCTCCTCTCCTCTCCTCACTTCTCCTCTCTCCACTTTTTCCCTTTTCTTCTCTCCCCATAGTGAGTCGAATAACAAAAAGAATATTTGCCTGAAAGGACAGTGGAATTTCAGCTCCAAAACCACTTTCAAGGACACATAACACAATGGATACATCTGTTTCACTTTTTAATTTATTTTATTTCATTTTATTTAGTCTTATATTTTTTTTAGTTTTGTTTTCCTTTGTTGCCCTCTTCTCTCTTCTCCTTTCTTCTCCTTCTTCTGTGGTCTTGCCTTGCCTTGCCTTGCCTTGCCTTGCCTTGCCTTGCCTTGCCTTGCCTTGCCTTGCCTTGCCTTGCCTTGCCTTGCCTTGCCTTGCCTTGCCTTGCCTTGCCTTGCCTTGCCTTGCCTTGCCTTGCCTTGCCTTGCCTTGCCTTGCCTTGCCTTGCCTTGCCTTGCCTTGCCTTTGCCTTGCCTTTGCCTTGCCTTTGCCTTGCCTTGCCTTGCCTTGCCTTGCCTTGCCTTGCCTTGCCTTGCCTTGCCTTGCCTTGCCTTGTCTTGCCTTGCCTTGCAACACTCCTTTGCTCTTGCCACTGCAATCCGGTTGAGAAGGATTTCAAAGCATCCGACGAGTTTGGAAGGTGGTGGCTCTGTCAACAGGTTGTCTTGCAGCAGAGAACCTCCAGCAGCCTCATGCAAGGTCTTCCTCCCTTCATCCCTGCCCTGTGATTCCACCAGCTGCTCCAGTGCTTCCTCGCGGATGTGTTGGAGCTGCCCCCGGGCCAGCTCTGGCGCTGGGCACGGGAGGCTGCTCCCTTTTATAGTGCCCCGGGGCATTGTGACCTCAGCGTTGCCAGGTGCTGGCATTGTGACGTGGGGGTGACAGAGCCCCCATGTGCAGCCCCGCCCATCCCCCCTCTGCCCAGCACCCTTTGGAGGAAGCCCTTGAGCCGCTGGCCCCCAATCACTCTCTGTACCTACAAGACAGGGGAGTAATCAACCTAACCATGGCCCTTTTTTGCAAAAATAGAGTCTGGATTTGTTGTCTGTCCAGCCTTATTTCATCTTCTCTCCTCTCCTCTCCTCTCCTCTCCTCTCCTCTCCTCTCCTCTCCTCTCCTCTCCTCTCCTCTCCTCTCCTCTCCTCTCCTCTCCTCTCCTCTCCTCACTTCTCCTCTCTCCACTTTTTCCCTTTTCTTCTCTCCCCATAGTGAGTCGAATAACAAAAAGAATATTTGCCTGAAAGGACAGTGGAATTTCAGCTCCAAAACCACTTTCAAGGACACATAACACAATGGATACATCTGTTTCACTTTTTAATTTATTTTATTTCATTTTATTTAGTCTTATATTTTTTTTAGTTTTGTTTTCCTTTGTTGCCCTCTCCTCTCTTCTCCTTTCTTCTCCTTCTTCTGTGGTCTTGCCTTGCCTTGCCTTGCCTTGCCTTGCCTTGCCTTGCCTTGCCTTGCCTTGCCTTGCCTTGCCTTGCCTTGCCTTGCCTCGCCTTGCCTTGCCTTGCCTTGCCTTGCAACACTCCTTTGCTCTTGCCACTGCAATCCGGTTGAGAAGGATTTCAAAGCATCCGACGAGTTTGGAAGGTGGTGGCTCTGTCAACAGGTTGTCTTGCAGCAGAGAACCTCCAGCAGCCTCATGCAAGGTCTTCCTCCCTTCATCCCTGCCCTGTGATTCCACCAGCTGCTCCAGTGCTTCCTCGGGGATGTGTTGGAGCTGCCCCCGGGCCAGCTCTGGCGCTGGGCACGGGAGGCTGCTCCCTTTTATAGTGCCCCGGGGCATTGTGACCTCAGCGTTGCCAGGTGCTGGCATTGTGACGTGGGGGTGACAGAGCCCCCATGTGCAGCCCCGCCCATCCCCCCTCTGCCCAGCACCCTTTGGAGGAAGCCCTTGAGCCGCTGGCCCCCAATCACTCTCTGTACCTACAAGACAGGGGAGTAATCAACCTAACCATGGCCCTTTTTTGCAAAAATAGAGTCTGGATTTGTTGCCTGTCCAGTCTTATTTCATCTTCTCTCCTCTCCTCTCCTCTCCTCTCCTCTCCTCTCCTCTCCTCTCCTCTCCTCTCCTCTCCTCTCCTCTCCTCTCCTCACTTCTCCTCTCTCCACTTTTTCCCTTTTCTTCTCTCCCCATAGTGAGTCAAATAACAAAAAGAATATTTGCCTGAAAGGACAGTGGAATTTCAGCTCCAAAACCACTTTCAAGGACACATAACACAATGGATACATCTGTTTCACTTTTTAATTTATTTTATTTCATTCTATTTAGTCTTATATTTTTTTTAGTTTTGTTTTCCTTTGTTGCCCTCTCCTCTCTTCTCCTTTCTTCTCCTTCTTCTGTGGTCTTGCCTTGCCTTGCCTTGCCTTGCCTTGCCTTGCCTTGCCTTGCCTTGCCTTGCCTTGCCTTGCCTTGCCTTGCCTTGCCTTGCCTTGCAACACTCCTTTGCTCTTGCCACTGCAATCCGGTTGAGAAGGATTTCAAAGCATCCGACGAGTTTGGAAGGTGGTGGCTCTGTCAACAGGTTGTCTTGCAGCAGAGAACCTCCAGCAGCCTCATGCAAGGTCTTCCTCCCTTCATCCCTGCCCTGTGATTCCACCAGCTGCTCCAGTGCTTCCTCGGGGATGTGTTGGAGCTGCCCCCGGGCCAGCTCTGGCGCTGGGCACGGGAGGCTGCTCCCTTTTATAGTGCCCCGGGGCATTGTGACCTCAGCGTTGCCAGGTGCTGGCATTGTGACGTGGGGGTGACAGAGCCCCCATGTGCAGCCCCGCCCATCCCCCCTCTGCCCAGCACCCTTTGGAGGAAGCCCTTGAGCCGCTGGCCCCCAATCACTCTCTGTACCTACAAGACAGGGGAGTAATCAACCTAACCATGGCCCTTTTTTGCAAAAATAGAGTCTGGATTTGTTGTCTGTCCAGCCTTATTTCATCTTCTCTCCTCTCCTCTCCTCTCCTCTCCTCTCCTCTCCTCTCCTCTCCTCTCCTCTCCTCTCCTCTCCTCACTTCTCCTCTCTCCACTTTTTCCCTTTTCTTCTCTACCCATAGTGAGTCGAATAACAAAAAGAATATTTGCCTGAAAGGACAGTGGAATTTCAGCTCCAAAACCACTTTCAAGGACACATAACACAATGGATACATCTGTTTCACTTTTTAATTTATTTTATTTCATTCTATTTAGTCTTATATTTTTTTTAGTTTTGTTTTCCTTTGTTGCCCTCTCCTCTCTTCTCCTTTCTTCTCCTTCTTCTGTGGTCTTGCCTTGCCTTGCCTTGCCTTGCCTTGCCTTGCCTTGCCTTGCCTTGCCTTGCCTTGCCTTGCAACACTCCTTTGCTCTTGCCACTGCAATCCGGTTGAGAAGGATTTCAAAGCATCCGACGAGTTTGGAAGGTGGTGGCTCTGTCAATAGGTTGTCTTGCAGCAGAGAACCTCCAGCAGCCTCATGCAAGGTCTTCCTCCCTTCATCCCTGCCCTGTGATTCCACCAGCTGCTCCAGTGCTTCCTCGCGGATGTGTTGGAGCTGCCCCCGGGCCAGCTCTGGCGCTGGGCACGGGAGGCTGCTCCCTTTTATAGTGCCCCGGGGCATTGTGACCTCAGCGTTGCCAGGTGCTGGCATTGTGACGTGGGGGTGACAGAGCCCCCATGTGCAGCCCCGCCCATCCCCCCTCTGCCCAGCACCCTTTGGAGGAAGCCCTTGAGCCGCTGGCCCCCAATCACTCTCTGTACCTACAAGACAGGGGAGTAATCAACCTAACCATGGCCCTTTTTTGCAAAAATAAAGTCTGGATTTGTTGTCTGTCCAGCCTTATTTCATCTTCTCTCCTCTCCTCTCCTCTCCTCTCCTCTCCTCTCCTCTCCTCTCCTCACTTCTCCTCTCTCCACTTTTTCCCTTTTCTTCTCTCCCCATAGTGAGTCAAATAACAAAAAGAATATTTGCCTGAAAGGACAGTGGAATTTCAGCTCCAAAACCACTTTCAAGGACACATAACACAATGGATACATCTGTTTCACTTTTTAATTTATTTTATTTCATTCTATTTAGTCTTATATTTTTTTTAGTTTTGTTTTCCTTTGTTGCCCTCTCCTCTCTTCTCCTTTCTTCTCCTTCTTCTGTGGTCTTGCCTTGCC
>NW_027043503.1:27500-47500 GCF_036013475.1 Columba livia
AGTTTTGTTTTCCTTTGTTGCCCTCTCCTCTCTTCTCCTTTCTTCTCCTTCTTCTGTGGTCTTGCCTTGCCTTGCCTTGCCTTGCCTTGCCTTGCCTTGCCTTGCCTTGCCTTGCCTTGCCTTGCCTTGCCTTGCCTTGCCTTGCCTTGCAACACTCCTTTGCTCTTGCCACTGCAATCCGGTTGAGAAGGATTTCAAAGCATCCGACGAGTTTGGAAGGTGGTGGCTCTGTCAATAGGTTGTCTTGCAGCAGAGAACCTCCAGCAGCCTCATGCAAGGTCTTCCTCCCTTCATCCCTGCCCTGTGATTCCACCAGCTGCTCCAGTGCTTCCTCGCGGATGTGTTGGAGCTGCCCCCGGGCCAGCTCTGGCGCTGGGCACGGGAGGCTGCTCCCTTTTATAGTGCCCCGGGGCATTGTGACCTCAGCGTTGCCAGGTGCTGGCATTGTGACGTGGGGGTGACAGAGCCCCCATGTGCAGCCCCGCCCATCCCCCCTCTGCCCAGCACCCTTTGGAGGAAGCCCTTGAGCCGCTGGCCCCCAATCACTCTCTGTACCTACAAGACAGGGGAGTAATCAACCTAACCATGGCCCTTTTTTGCAAAAATAAAGTCTGGATTTGTTGTCTGTCCAGCCTTATTTCATCTTCTCTCCTCTCCTCTCCTCTCCTCTCCTCTCCTCTCCTCTCCTCACTTCTCCTCTCTCCACTTTTTCCCTTTTCTTCTCTCCCCATAGTGAGTCAAATAACAAAAAGAATATTTGCCTGAAAGGACAGTGGAATTTCAGCTCCAAAACCACTTTCAAGGACACATAACACAATGGATACATCTGTTTCACTTTTTAATTTATTTTATTTCATTCTATTTAGTCTTATATTTTTTTTAGTTTTGTTTTCCTTTGTTGCCCTCTCCTCTCTTCTCCTTTCTTCTCCTTCTTCTGTGGTCTTGCCTTGCCTTGCCTTGCCTTGCCTTGCCTTGCCTTGCCTTGCCTTTGCCTTGCCTTTGCCTTGCCTTGCCTTGCCTTGCCTTGCCTTGCCTTGCCTTGCCTTGCCTTGCCTTGCCTTGCCTTGCCTTGCCTTGCCTTGCCTTGCCTTGCCTTGCCTTGCCTTGCCTTGCCTTGCCTTGCCTTGCCTTGCCTTGCCTTGCCTTGCCTTGCCTTGCCTTGCCTTGCCTTGCCTTGCCTTGCCTTGCAACACTCCTTTGCTCTTGCCACTGCAATCCGGTTGAGAAGGATTTCAAAGCATCCGACGAGTTTGGAAGGTGGTGGCTCTGTCAATAGGTTGTCTTGCAGCAGAGAACCTCCAGCAGCCTCATGCAAGGTCTTCCTCCCTTCATCCCTGCCCTGTGATTCCACCAGCTGCTACAGTGCTTCCTCGCGGATGTGTTGGAGCTGCCCCCGGGCCAGCTCTGGCGCTGGGCACGGGAGGCTGCTCCCTTTTATAGTGCCCCGGGGCATTGTGACCTCAGCGTTGCCAGGTGCTGGCATTGTGACGTGGGGGTGACAGAGCCCCCATGTGCAGCCCCGCCCATCCCCCCTCTGCCCAGCACCCTTTGGAGGAAGCCCTTGAGCCGCTGGCCCCCAATCACTCTCTGTACCTACAAGACAGGGGAGTAATCAACCTAACCATGGCCCTTTTTTGCAAAAATAAAGTCTGGATTTGTTGTCTGTCCAGCCTTATTTCATCTTCTCTCCTCTCCTCTCCTCTCCTCTCCTCTCCTCTCCTCTCCTCTCCTCACTTCTCCTCTCTCCACTTTTTCCCTTTTCTTCTCTCCCCATAGTGAGTCAAATAACAAAAAGAATATTTGCCTGAAAGGACAGTGGAATTTCAGCTCCAAAACCACTTTCAAGGACACATAACACAATGGATACATCTGTTTCACTTTTTAATTTATTTTATTTCATTCTATTTAGTCTTATATTTTTTTTAGTTTTGTTTTCCTTTGTTGCCCTCTCCTCTCTTCTCCTTTCTTCTCCTTCTTCTGTGGTCTTGCCTTGCCTTGCCTTGCCTTGCCTTGCCTTGCCTTGCCTTGCCTTTGCCTTGCCTTTGCCTTGCCTTGCCTTGCCTTGCCTTGCCTTGCCTTGCCTTGCCTTGCCTTGCCTTGCCTTGCCTTGCCTTGCCTTGCCTTGCCTTGCCTTGCCTTGCCTTGCCTTGCCTTGCCTTGCCTTGCCTTGCCTTGCCTTGCCTTGCCTTGCCTTGCCTTGCCTTGCCTTGCCTTGCCTTGCCTTGCCTTGCCTTGCCTTGCCTTGCCTTGCCTTGCCTTGCCTTGCCTTGCCTTGCCTTGCCTTGCCTTGCCTTGCCTTGCCTTGCCTTGCCTTGCCTTGCCTTGCCTTGCCTTGCCTTGCCTTGCCTTGCCTTGCCTTGCCTTGCCTTGCCTTGCCTTGCCTTGCCTTGCCTTGCCTTGCCTTGCCTTGCCTTGCCTTGCCTTGCCTTGCCTTGCCTTGCCTTGCCTTGCCTTGCCTTGCCTTGCCTTGCCTTGCCTTGCCTTGCCTTGCCTTGCCTTGCCTTGCCTTGCCTTGCCTTGCCTTGCCTTGCCTTGCAACACTCCTTTGCTCTTGCCACTGCAATCCGGTTGAGAAGGATTTCAAAGCATCCGACGAGTTTGGAAGGTGGTGGCTCTGTCAATAGGTTGTCTTGCAGCAGAGAACCTCCAGCAGCCTCATGCAAGGTCTTCCTCCCTTCATCCCTGCCCTGTGATTCCACCAGCTGCTCCAGTGCTTCCTCGCGGATGTGTTGGAGCTGCCCCCGGGCCAGCTCTGGCGCTGGGCACGGGAGGCTGCTCCCTTTTATAGTGCCCCGGGGCATTGTGACCTCAGCGTTGCCAGGTGCTGGCATTGTGACGTGGGGGTGACAGAGCCCCCATGTGCAGCCCCGCCCATCCCCCCTCTGCCCAGCACCCTTTGGAGGAAGCCCTTGAGCCGCTGGCCCCCAATCACTCTCTGTACCTACAAGACAGGGGAGTAATCAACCTAACCATGGCCCTTTTTTGCAAAAATAAAGTCTGGATTTGTTGTCTGTCCAGCCTTATTTCATCTTCTCTCCTCTCCTCTCCTCTCCTCTCCTCTCCTCTCCTCTCCTCTCCTCTCCTCTCCTCACTTCTCCTCTCTCCACTTTTTCCCTTTTCTTCTCTCCCCATAGTGAGTCAAATAACAAAAAGAATATTTGCCTGAAAGGACAGTGGAATTTCAGCTCCAAAACCACTTTCAAGGACACATAACACAATGGATACATCTGTTTCACTTTTTAATTTATTTTATTTCATTCTATTTAGTCTTATATTTTTTTTAGTTTTGTTTTCCTTTGTTGCCCTCTCCTCTCTTCTCCTTTCTTCTCCTTCTTCTGTGGTCTTGCCTTGCCTTGCCTTGCCTTGCCTTGCCTTTGCCTTGCCTTTGCCTTGCCTTGCCTTGCCTTGCCTTGCCTTGCCTTGCCTTGCCTTGCCTTGCCTTGCCTTGCCTTGCCTTGCCTTGCCTTGCCTTGCCTTGCCTTGCCTTGCCTTGCCTTGCCTTGCCTTGCCTTGCCTTGCCTTGCCTTGCCTTGCCTTGCCTTGCCTTGCCTTGCCTTGCCTTGCCTTGCCTTGCCTTGCCTTGCCTTGCCTTGCCTTGCCTTGCCTTGCCTTGCCTTGCCTTGCCTTGCCTTGCCTTGCCTTGCCTTGCCTTGCCTTGCCTTGCCTTGCCTTGCCTTGCCTTGCCTTGCCTTGCCTTGCCTTGCCTTGCCTTGCCTTGCCTTGCCTTGCCTTGCCTTGCCTTGCCTTGCCTTGCCTTGCCTTGCCTTGCCTTGCCTTGCCTTGCCTTGCCTTGCCTTGCCTTGCCTTGCCTTGCCTTGCCTTGCCTTGCCTTGCCTTGCCTTGCCTTGCCTTGCCTTGCCTTGCCTTGCCTTGCCTTGCCTTGCCTTGCCTTGCCTTGCCTTGCCTTGCCTTGCCTTGCCTTGCCTTGCCTTGCCTTGCCTTGCCTTGCCTTGCCTTGCCTTGCCTTGCCTTGCCTTGCCTTGCCTTGCCTTGCCTTGCCTTGCCTTGCCTTGCCTTGCCTTGCCTTGCCTTGCCTTGCCTTGCCTTGCCTTGCCTTGCCTTGCCTTGCCTTGCCTTGCCTTGCCTTGCCTTGCCTTGCCTTGCCTTGCCTTGCCTTGCCTTGCCTTGCCTTGCCTTGCCTTGCCTTGCCTTGCCTTGCCTTGCCTTGCCTTGCCTTGCCTTGCCTTGCCTTGCCTTGCCTTGCCTTGCCTTGCCTTGCCTTGCCTTGCCTTGCCTTGCCTTGCCTTGCCTTGCCTTGCCTTGCCTTGCCTTGCCTTGCCTTGCCTTGCCTTGCCTTGCCTTGCCTTGCCTTGCCTTGCCTTGCCTTGCCTTGCCTTGCCTTGCCTTGCCTTGCCTTGCCTTGCCTTGCCTTGCCTTGCCTTGCCTTGCCTTGCCTTGCCTTGCCTTGCCTTGCCTTGCCTTGCCTTGCCTTGCCTTGCCTTGCCTTGCCTTGCCTTGCCTTGCCTTGCCTTGCCTTGCCTTGCCTTGCCTTGCCTTGCCTTGCCTTGCCTTGCCTTGCCTTGCCTTGCCTTGCCTTGCCTTGCCTTGCCTTGCCTTGCCTTGCCTTGCCTTGCCTTGCCTTGCCTTGCCTTGCCTTGCCTTGCCTTGCCTTGCCTTGCCTTGCCTTGCCTTGCCTTGCCTTGCCTTGCCTTGCCTTGCCTTGCCTTGCCTTGCCTTGCCTTGCCTTGCCTTGCCTTGCCTTGCCTTGCCTTGCCTTGCCTTGCCTTGCCTTGCCTTGCCTTGCCTTGCCTTGCCTTGCCTTGCCTTGCCTTGCCTTGCCTTGCCTTGCCTTGCCTTGCCTTGCCTTGCCTTGCCTTGCCTTGCCTTGCCTTGCCTTGCCTTGCCTTGCCTTGCCTTGCCTTGCCTTGCCTTGCCTTGCCTTGCCTTGCCTTGCCTTGCCTTGCCTTGCCTTGCCTTGCCTTGCCTTGCCTTGCCTTGCCTTGCCTTGCCTTGCCTTGCCTTGCCTTGCCTTGCCTTGCCTTGCCTTGCCTTGCCTTGCCTTGCCTTGCCTTGCCTTGCCTTGCCTTGCCTTGCCTTGCTTTGCCTTGCCTTGCCTTGCCTTGCCTTGCAACACTCCTTTGCTCTTGCCACTGCAATCCGGTTGAGAAGGATTTCAAAGCATCCGACGAGTTTGGAAGGTGGTGGCTCTGTCAATAGGTTGTCTTGCAGCAGAGAACCTCCAGCAGCCTCATGCAAGGTCTTCCTCCCTTCATCCCTGCCCTGTGATTCCACCAGCTGCTCCAGTGCTTCCTCGCGGATGTGTTGGAGCTGCCCCCGGGCCAGCTCTGGCGCTGGGCACGGGAGGCTGCTCCCTTTTATAGTGCCCCGGGGCATTGTGACCTCAGCGTTGCCAGGTGCTGGCATTGTGACGTGGGGGTGACAGAGCCCCCATGTGCAGCCCCGCCCATCCCCCCTCTGCCCAGCACCCTTTGGAGGAAGCCCTTGAGCCGCTGGCCCCCAATCACTCTCTGTACCTACAAGACAGGGGAGTAATCAACCTAACCATGGCCCTTTTTTGCAAAAATAAAGTCTGGATTTGTTGTCTGTCCAGCCTTATTTCATCTTCTCTCCTCTCCTCTCCTCTCCTCTCCTCTCCTCTCCTCTCCTCTCCTCTCCTCACTTCTCCTCTCTCCACTTTTTCCCTTTTCTTCTCTCCCCATAGTGAGTCAAATAACAAAAAGAATATTTGCCTGAAAGGACAGTGGAATTTCAGCTCCAAAACCACTTTCAAGGACACATAACACAATGGATACATCTGTTTCACTTTTTAATTTATTTTATTTCATTCTATTTAGTCTTATATTTTTTTTAGTTTTGTTTTCCTTTGTTGCCCTCTCCTCTCTTCTCCTTTCTTCTCCTTCTTCTGTGGTCTTGCCTTGCCTTGCCTTGCCTTTGCCTTGCCTTTGCCTTGCCTTGCCTTGCCTTGCCTTGCCTTGCCTTGCCTTGCCTTGCCTTGCCTTGCCTTGCCTTGCCTTGCCTTGCCTTGCCTTGCCTTGCCTTGCCTTGCCTTGCCTTGCCTTGCCTTGCCTTGCCTTGCCTTGCCTTGCCTTGCCTTGCCTTGCCTTGCCTTGCCTTGCCTTGCCTTGCCTTGCCTTGCCTTGCCTTGCCTTGCCTTGCCTTGCCTTGCCTTGCCTTGCCTTGCCTTGCCTTGCCTTGCCTTGCCTTGCCTTGCCTTGCCTTGCCTTGCCTTGCCTTGCCTTGCCTTGCCTTGCCTTGCCTTGCCTTGCCTTGCCTTGCCTTGCCTTGCCTTGCCTTGCCTTGCCTTGCCTTGCCTTGCCTTGCCTTGCCTTGCCTTGCCTTGCCTTGCCTTGCCTTGCCTTGCCTTGCCTTGCCTTGCCTTGCCTTGCCTTGCCTTGCCTTGCCTTGCCTTGCCTTGCCTTGCCTTGCCTTGCCTTGCCTTGCCTTGCCTTGCCTTGCCTTGCCTTGCCTTGCCTTGCCTTGCCTTGCCTTGCCTTGCCTTGCCTTGCCTTGCCTTGCCTTGCCTTGCCTTGCCTTGCCTTGCCTTGCCTTGCCTTGCCTTGCCTTGCCTTGCCTTGCCTTGCCTTGCCTTGCCTTGCCTTGCCTTGCCTTGCCTTGCCTTGCCTTGCCTTGCCTTGCCTTGCCTTGCCTTGCCTTGCCTTGCCTTGCCTTGCCTTGCCTTGCCTTGCCTTGCCTTGCCTTGCCTTGCCTTGCCTTGCCTTGCCTTGCCTTGCCTTGCCTTGCCTTGCCTTGCCTTGCCTTGCCTTGCCTTGCCTTGCCTTGCCTTGCCTTGCCTTGCCTTGCCTTGCCTTGCCTTGCCTTGCCTTGCCTTGCCTTGCCTTGCCTTGCCTTGCCTTGCCTTGCCTTGCCTTGCCTTGCCTTGCCTTGCCTTGCCTTGCCTTGCCTTGCCTTGCCTTGCCTTGCCTTGCCTTGCCTTGCCTTGCCTTGCCTTGCCTTGCCTTGCCTTGCCTTGCCTTGCCTTGCCTTGCCTTGCCTTGCCTTGCCTTGCCTTGCCTTGCCTTGCCTTGCCTTGCCTTGCCTTGCCTTGCCTTGCCTTGCCTTGCCTTGCCTTGCCTTGCCTTGCCTTGCCTTGCCTTGCCTTGCCTTGCCTTGCCTTGCCTTGCCTTGCCTTGCCTTGCCTTGCCTTGCCTTGCCTTGCCTTGCCTTGCCTTGCCTTGCCTTGCCTTGCCTTGCCTTGCCTTGCCTTGCCTTGCCTTGCCTTGCCTTGCCTTGCCTTGCCTTGCCTTGCCTTGCCTTGCCTTGCCTTGCCTTGCCTTGCCTTTGCCTTGCCTTTGCCTTGCCTTTGCCTTGCCTTTGCCTTGCCTTGCCTTGCCTTGCCTTGCCTTGCCTTGCCTTGCCTTGCCTTGCCTTGCCTTGCCTTGCCTTGCCTTGCCTTGCCTTGCCTTGCCTTGCCTTGCCTTGCCTTGCCTTGCCTTGCCTTGCCTTGCCTTGCCTTGCCTTGCCTTGCCTTGCCTTGCCTTGCCTTGCCTTGCCTTGCCTTGCCTTGCCTTGCCTTGCCTTGCCTTGCCTTGCCTTGCCTTGCCTTGCCTTGCCTTGCCTTGCCTTGCCTTGCCTTGCCTTGCCTTGCCTTGCCTTGCCTTGCCTTGCCTTGCCTTGCCTTGCCTTGCCTTGCCTTGCCTTGCCTTGCCTTGCCTTGCCTTGCCTTGCCTTGCCTTGCCTTGCCTTGCCTTGCCTTGCCTTGCCTTGCCTTGCCTTGCCTTGCCTTGCCTTGCCTTGCCTTGCCTTGCCTTGCCTTGCCTTGCCTTGCCTTGCCTTGCCTTGCCTTGCCTTGCCTTGCCTTGCCTTGCCTTGCCTTGCCTTGCCTTGCCTTGCCTTGCCTTGCCTTGCCTTGCCTTGCCTTGCCTTGCCTTGCCTTGCCTTGCCTTGCCTTGCCTTGCCTTGCCTTGCCTTGCCTTGCCTTGCCTTGCCTTGCCTTGCCTTGCCTTGCCTTGCCTTGCAACACTCCTTTGCTCTTGCCACTGCAATCCGGTTGAGAAGGATTTCAAAGCATCCGACGAGTTTGGAAGGTGGTGGCTCTGTCAATAGGTTGTCTTGCAGCAGAGAACCTCCAGCAGCCTCATGCAAGGTCTTCCTCCCTTCATCCCTGCCCTGTGATTCCACCAGCTGCTCCAGTGCTTCCTCGCGGATGTGTTGGAGCTGCCCCCGGGCCAGCTCTGGCGCTGGGCACGGGAGGCTGCTCCCTTTTATAGTGCCCCGGGGCATTGTGACCTCAGCGTTGCCAGGTGCTGGCATTGTGACGTGGGGGTGACAGAGCCCCCATGTGCAGCCCCGCCCATCCCCCCTCTGCCCAGCACCCTTTGGAGGAAGCCCTTGAGCCGCTGGCCCCCAATCACTCTCTGTACCTACAAGACAGGGGAGTAATCAACCTAACCATGGCCCTTTTTTGCAAAAATAAAGTCTGGATTTGTTGTCTGTCCAGCCTTATTTCATCTTCTCTCCTCTCCTCTCCTCTCCTCTCCTCTCCTCTCCTCTCCTCTCCTCTCCTCTCCTCTCCTCACTTCTCCTCTCTCCACTTTTTCCCTTTTCTTCTCTCCCCATAGTGAGTCAAATAACAAAAAGAATATTTGCCTGAAAGGACAGTGGAATTTCAGCTCCAAAACCACTTTCAAGGACACATAACACAATGGATACATCTGTTTCACTTTTTAATTTATTTTATTTCATTCTATTTAGTCTTATATTTTTTTTAGTTTTGTTTTCCTTTGTTGCCCTCTCCTCTCTTCTCCTTTCTTCTCCTTCTTCTGTGGTCTTGCCTTGCCTTGCCTTGCCTTGCCTTGCCTTTGCCTTGCCTTTGCCTTGCCTTGCCTTGCCTTGCCTTGCCTTGCCTTGCCTTGCCTTGCCTTGCCTTGCCTTGCCTTGCCTTGCCTTGCCTTGCCTTGCCTTGCCTTGCCTTGCCTTGCCTTGCCTTGCCTTGCCTTGCCTTGCCTTGCCTTGCCTTGCCTTGCCTTGCCTTGCCTTGCCTTGCCTTGCCTTGCCTTGCCTTGCCTTGCCTTGCCTTGCCTTGCCTTGCCTTGCCTTGCCTTGCCTTGCCTTGCCTTGCCTTGCCTTGCCTTGCCTTGCCTTGCCTTGCCTTGCCTTGCCTTGCCTTGCCTTGCCTTGCCTTGCCTTGCCTTGCCTTGCCTTGCCTTGCCTTGCCTTGCCTTGCCTTGCCTTGCCTTGCCTTGCCTTGCCTTGCCTTGCCTTGCCTTGCCTTGCCTTGCCTTGCCTTGCCTTGCCTTGCCTTGCCTTGCCTTGCCTTGCCTTGCCTTGCCTTGCCTTGCCTTGCCTTGCCTTGCCTTGCCTTGCCTTGCCTTGCCTTGCCTTGCCTTGCCTTGCCTTGCCTTGCCTTGCCTTGCCTTGCCTTGCCTTGCCTTGCCTTGCCTTGCCTTGCCTTGCCTTGCCTTGCCTTGCCTTGCCTTGCCTTGCCTTGCCTTGCCTTGCCTTGCCTTGCCTTGCCTTGCCTTGCCTTGCCTTGCCTTGCCTTGCCTTGCCTTGCCTTGCCTTGCCTTGCCTTGCCTTGCCTTGCCTTGCCTTGCCTTGCCTTGCCTTGCCTTGCCTTGCCTTGCCTTGCCTTGCCTTGCCTTGCCTTGCCTTGCCTTGCCTTGCCTTGCCTTGCCTTGCCTTGCCTTGCCTTGCCTTGCCTTGCCTTGCCTTGCCTTGCCTTGCCTTGCCTTGCCTTGCCTTGCCTTGCCTTGCCTTGCCTTGCCTTGCCTTGCCTTGCCTTGCCTTGCCTTGCCTTGCCTTGCCTTGCCTTGCCTTGCCTTGCCTTGCCTTGCCTTGCCTTGCCTTGCCTTGCCTTGCCTTGCCTTGCCTTGCCTTGCCTTGCCTTGCCTTGCCTTGCCTTGCCTTGCCTTGCCTTGCCTTGCCTTGCCTTGCCTTGCCTTGCCTTGCCTTGCCTTGCCTTGCCTTGCCTTGCCTTGCCTTGCCTTGCCTTGCCTTGCCTTGCCTTGCCTTGCCTTGCCTTGCCTTGCCTTGCCTTGCCTTGCCTTGCCTTGCCTTGCCTTGCCTTGCCTTGCCTTGCCTTGCCTTGCCTTGCCTTGCCTTGCCTTGCCTTGCCTTGCCTTTGCCTTGCCTTTGCCTTGCCTTTGCCTTGCCTTGCCTTGCCTTGCCTTGCCTTGCCTTGCCTTGCCTTGCCTTGCCTTGCCTTGCCTTGCCTTGCCTTGCCTTGCCTTGCCTTGCCTTGCCTTGCCTTGCCTTGCCTTGCCTTGCCTTGCCTTGCCTTGCCTTGCCTTGCCTTGCCTTGCCTTGCCTTGCCTTGCCTTGCCTTGCCTTGCCTTGCCTTGCCTTGCCTTGCCTTGCCTTGCCTTGCCTTGCCTTGCCTTGCCTTGCCTTGCCTTGCCTTGCCTTGCCTTGCCTTGCCTTGCCTTGCCTTGCCTTGCCTTGCCTTGCCTTGCCTTGCCTTGCCTTGCCTTGCCTTGCCTTGCCTTGCCTTGCCTTGCCTTGCCTTGCCTTGCCTTGCCTTGCCTTGCCTTGCCTTGCCTTGCCTTGCCTTGCCTTGCCTTGCCTTGCCTTGCCTTGCCTTGCCTTGCCTTGCCTTGCCTTGCCTTGCCTTGCCTTGCCTTGCCTTGCCTTGCCTTGCCTTGCCTTGCCTTGCCTTGCCTTGCCTTGCCTTGCCTTGCCTTGCCTTGCCTTGCCTTGCCTTGCCTTGCCTTGCCTTGCCTTGCCTTGCCTTGCCTTGCCTTGCCTTGCCTTGCCTTGCCTTGCCTTGCCTTGCCTTGCCTTGCCTTGCCTTGCCTTGCCTTGCAACACTCCTTTGCTCTTGCCACTGCAATCCGGTTGAGAAGGATTTCAAAGCATCCGACGAGTTTGGAAGGTGGTGGCTCTGTCAATAGGTTGTCTTGCAGCAGAGAACCTCCAGCAGCCTCATGCAAGGTCTTCCTCCCTTCATCCCTGCCCTGTGATTCCACCAGCTGCTCCAGTGCTTCCTCGCGGATGTGTTGGAGCTGCCCCCGGGCCAGCTCTGGCGCTGGGCACGGGAGGCTGCTCCCTTTTATAGTGCCCCGGGGCATTGTGACCTCAGCGTTGCCAGGTGCTGGCATTGTGACGTGGGGGTGACAGAGCCCCCATGTGCAGCCCCGCCCATCCCCCCTCTGCCCAGCACCCTTTGGAGGAAGCCCTTGAGCCGCTGGCCCCCAATCACTCTCTGTACCTACAAGACAGGGGAGTAATCAACCTAACCATGGCCCTTTTTTGCAAAAATAAAGTCTGGATTTGTTGTCTGTCCAGCCTTATTTCATCTTCTCTCCTCTCCTCTCCTCTCCTCTCCTCTCCTCTCCTCTCCTCTCCTCTCCTCTCCTCTCCTCACTTCTCCTCTCTCCACTTTTTCCCTTTTCTTCTCTCCCCATAGTGAGTCAAATAACAAAAAGAATATTTGCCTGAAAGGACAGTGGAATTTCAGCTCCAAAACCACTTTCAAGGACACATAACACAATGGATACATCTGTTTCACTTTTTAATTTATTTTATTTCATTCTATTTAGTCTTATATTTTTTTTAGTTTTGTTTTCCTTTGTTGCCCTCTCCTCTCTTCTCCTTTCTTCTCCTTCTTCTGTGGTCTTGCCTTGCCTTGCCTTGCCTTGCCTTGCCTTTGCCTTGCCTTTGCCTTGCCTTGCCTTGCCTTGCCTTGCCTTGCCTTGCCTTGCCTTGCCTTGCCTTGCCTTGCCTTGCCTTGCCTTGCCTTGCCTTGCCTTGCCTTGCCTTGCCTTGCCTTGCCTTGCCTTGCCTTGCCTTGCCTTGCCTTGCCTTGCCTTGCCTTGCCTTGCCTTGCCTTGCCTTGCCTTGCCTTGCCTTGCCTTGCCTTGCCTTGCCTTGCCTTGCCTTGCCTTGCCTTGCCTTGCCTTGCCTTGCCTTGCCTTGCCTTGCCTTGCCTTGCCTTGCCTTGCCTTGCCTTGCCTTGCCTTGCCTTGCCTTGCCTTGCCTTGCCTTGCCTTGCCTTGCCTTGCCTTGCCTTGCCTTGCCTTGCCTTGCCTTGCCTTGCCTTGCCTTGCCTTGCCTTGCCTTGCCTTGCCTTGCCTTGCCTTGCCTTGCCTTGCCTTGCCTTGCCTTGCCTTGCCTTGCCTTGCCTTGCCTTGCCTTGCCTTGCCTTGCCTTGCCTTGCCTTGCCTTGCCTTGCCTTGCCTTGCCTTGCCTTGCCTTGCCTTGCCTTGCCTTGCCTTGCCTTGCCTTGCCTTGCCTTGCCTTGCCTTGCCTTGCCTTGCCTTGCCTTGCCTTGCCTTGCCTTGCCTTGCCTTGCCTTGCCTTGCCTTGCCTTGCCTTGCCTTGCCTTGCCTTGCCTTGCCTTGCCTTGCCTTGCCTTGCCTTGCCTTGCCTTGCCTTGCCTTGCCTTGCCTTGCCTTGCCTTGCCTTGCCTTGCCTTGCCTTGCCTTGCCTTGCCTTGCCTTGCCTTGCCTTGCCTTGCCTTGCCTTGCCTTGCCTTGCCTTGCCTTGCCTTGCCTTGCCTTGCCTTGCCTTGCCTTGCCTTGCCTTGCCTTGCCTTGCCTTGCCTTGCCTTGCCTTGCCTTGCCTTGCCTTGCCTTGCCTTGCCTTGCCTTGCCTTGCCTTGCCTTGCCTTGCCTTGCCTTGCCTTGCCTTGCCTTGCCTTGCCTTGCCTTGCCTTGCCTTGCCTTGCCTTGCCTTGCCTTGCCTTGCCTTGCCTTGCCTTGCCTTGCCTTGCCTTGCCTTGCCTTGCCTTGCAACACTCCTTTGCTCTTGCCACTGCAATCCGGTTGAGAAGGATTTCAAAGCATCCGACGAGTTTGGAAGGTGGTGGCTCTGTCAATAGGTTGTCTTGCAGCAGAGAACCTCCAGCAGCCTCATGCAAGGTCTTCCTCCCTTCATCCCTGCCCTGTGATTCCACCAGCTGCTCCAGTGCTTCCTCGCGGATGTGTTGGAGCTGCCCCCGGGCCAGCTCTGGCGCTGGGCACGGGAGGCTGCTCCCTTTTATAGTGCCCCGGGGCATTGTGACCTCAGCGTTGCCAGGTGCTGGCATTGTGACGTGGGGGTGACAGAGCCCCCATGTGCAGCCCCGCCCATCCCCCCTCTGCCCAGCACCCTTTGGAGGAAGCCCTTGAGCCGCTGGCCCCCAATCACTCTCTGTACCTACAAGACAGGGGAGTAATCAACCTAACCATGGCCCTTTTTTGCAAAAATAAAGTCTGGATTTGTTGTCTGTCCAGCCTTATTTCATCTTCTCTCCTCTCCTCTCCTCTCCTCTCCTCTCCTCTCCTCTCCTCTCCTCTCCTCTCCTCTCCTCACTTCTCCTCTCTCCACTTTTTCCCTTTTCTTCTCTCCCCATAGTGAGTCAAATAACAAAAAGAATATTTGCCTGAAAGGACAGTGGAATTTCAGCTCCAAAACCACTTTCAAGGACACATAACACAATGGATACATCTGTTTCACTTTTTAATTTATTTTATTTCATTCTATTTAGTCTTATATTTTTTTTAGTTTTGTTTTCCTTTGTTGCCCTCTCCTCTCTTCTCCTTTCTTCTCCTTCTTCTGTGGTCTTGCCTTGCCTTGCCTTGCCTTGCCTTGCCTTTGCCTTGCCTTTGCCTTGCCTTGCCTTGCCTTGCCTTGCCTTGCCTTGCCTTGCCTTGCCTTGCCTTGCCTTGCCTTGCCTTGCCTTGCCTTGCCTTGCCTTGCCTTGCCTTGCCTTGCCTTGCCTTGCCTTGCCTTGCCTTGCCTTGCCTTGCCTTGCCTTGCCTTGCCTTGCCTTGCCTTGCCTTGCCTTGCCTTGCCTTGCCTTGCCTTGCCTTGCCTTGCCTTGCCTTGCCTTGCCTTGCCTTGCCTTGCCTTGCCTTGCCTTGCCTTGCCTTGCCTTGCCTTGCCTTGCCTTGCCTTGCCTTGCCTTGCCTTGCCTTGCCTTGCCTTGCCTTGCCTTGCCTTGCCTTGCCTTGCCTTGCCTTGCCTTGCCTTGCCTTGCCTTGCCTTGCCTTGCCTTGCCTTGCCTTGCCTTGCCTTGCCTTGCCTTGCCTTGCCTTGCCTTGCCTTGCCTTGCCTTGCCTTGCCTTGCCTTGCCTTGCCTTGCCTTGCCTTGCCTTGCCTTGCCTTGCCTTGCCTTGCCTTGCCTTGCCTTGCCTTGCCTTGCCTTGCCTTGCCTTGCCTTGCCTTGCCTTGCCTTGCCTTGCCTTGCCTTGCCTTGCCTTGCCTTGCCTTGCCTTGCCTTGCCTTGCCTTGCCTTGCCTTGCCTTGCCTTGCCTTGCCTTGCCTTGCCTTGCCTTGCCTTGCCTTGCCTTGCCTTGCCTTGCCTTGCCTTGCCTTGCCTTGCCTTGCCTTGCCTTGCCTTGCCTTGCCTTGCCTTGCCTTGCCTTGCCTTGCCTTGCCTTGCCTTGCCTTGCCTTGCCTTGCCTTGCCTTGCCTTGCCTTGCCTTGCCTTGCCTTGCCTTGCCTTGCCTTGCCTTGCCTTGCCTTGCCTTGCCTTGCCTTGCCTTGCCTTGCCTTGCCTTGCCTTGCCTTGCCTTGCCTTGCCTTGCCTTGCCTTGCCTTGCCTTGCCTTGCCTTGCCTTGCCTTGCCTTGCCTTGCCTTGCCTTGCCTTGCCTTGCCTTGCCTTGCCTTGCCTTGCCTTGCCTTGCCTTGCCTTGCCTTGCCTTGCCTTGCCTTGCCTTGCCTTGCCTTGCCTTGCCTTGCCTTGCCTTGCCTTGCCTTGCCTTGCCTTGCAACACTCCTTTGCTCTTGCCACTGCAATCCGGTTGAGAAGGATTTCAAAGCATCCGACGAGTTTGGAAGGTGGTGGCTCTGTCAACAGGTTGTCTTGCAGCAGAGAACCTCCAGCAGCCTCATGCAAGGTCTTCCTCCCTTCATCCCTGCCCTGTGATTCCACCAGCTGCTCCAGTGCTTCCTCGGGGATGTGTTGGAGCTGCCCCTGGGCCAGCTCTGGCGCTGGGCACGGGAGGCTGCTCCCTTTTATAGTGCCCCGGGGCATTGTGACCTCAGCGTTGCCAGGTGCTGGCATTGTGACGTGGGGGTGACAGAGCCCCCATGTGCAGCCCCGCCCATCCCCCCTCTGCCCAGCACCCTTTGGAGGAAGCCCTTGAGCCGCTGGCCCCCAATCACTCTCTGTACCTACAAGACAGGGGAGTAATCAACCTAACCATGGCCCTTTTTTGCAAAAATAGAGTCTGGATTTGTTGTCTGTCCAGCCTTATTTCATCTTCTCTCCTCTCCTCTCCTCTCCTCTCCTCTCCTCTCCTCTCCTCTCCTCTCCTCTCCTCTCCTCTCCTCTCCTCACTTCTCCTCTCTCCACTTTTTCCCTTTTCTTCTCTCCCCATAGTGAGTCAAATAACAAAAAGAATATTTGCCTGAAAGGACAGTGGAATTTCAGCTCCAAAACCACTTTCAAGGACTCATAACACAATGGATACATCTGTTTCACTTTTTAATTTATTTTATTTCATTCTATTTAGTCTTATATTTTTTTTAGTTTTGTTTTCCTTTGTTGCCCTCTCCTCTCTTCTCCTTTCTTCTCCTTCTTCTGTGGTCTTGCCTTGCCTTGCCTTGCCTTGCCTTGCCTTGCCTTGCCTTGCCTTGCCTTGCCTTGCCTTGCCTTGCCTTGCCTTGCCTTGCCTTGCCTTGCCTTGCCTTGCCTTGCCTTGCCTTGCCTTGCCTTGCCTTGCCTTGCCTTGCCTTGCCTTGCCTTGCCTTGCCTTGCCTTGCCTTGCCTTGCCTTGCCTTGCCTTGCCTTGCCTTGCCTTGCCTTGCCTTGCCTTGCCTTGCCTTGCCTTGCCTTGCCTTGCCTTGCCTTGCCTTGCCTTGCCTTGCCTTGCCTTGCCTTGCCTTGCCTTGCCTTGCCTTGCCTTGCCTTGCCTTGCCTTGCCTTGCCTTGCCTTGCCTTGCCTTGCCTTGCCTTGCCTTGCCTTGCCTTGCCTTGCCTTGCCTTGCCTTGCCTTGCCTTGCCTTGCCTTGCCTTGCCTTGCCTTGCCTTGCCTTGCCTTGCCTTGCCTTGCCTTGCCTTGCCTTGCCTTGCAACACTCCTTTGCTCTTGCCACTGCAATCCGGTTGAGAAGGATTTCAAAGCATCCGACGAGTTTGGAAGGTGGTGGCTCTGTCAACAGGTTGTCTTGCAGCAGAGAACCTCCAGCAGCCTCATGCAAGGTCTTCCTCCCTTCATCCCTGCCCTGTGATTCCACCAGCTGCTCCAGTGCTTCCTCGGGGATGTGTTGGAGCTGCCCCCGGGCCAGCTCTGGCGCTGGGCACGGGAGGCTGCTCCCTTTTATAGTGCCCCGGGGCATTGTGACCTCAGCGTTGCCAGGTGCTGGCATTGTGACGTGGGGGTGACAGAGCCCCCATGTGCAGCCCCGCCCATCCCCCCTCTGCCCAGCACCCTTTGGAGGAAGCCCTTGAGCCGCTGGCCCCCAATCACTCTCTGTACCTACAAGACAGGGGAGTAATCAACCTAACCATGGCCCTTTTTTGCAAAAATAGAGTCTGGATTTGTTGTCTGTCCAGCCTTATTTCATCTTCTCTCCTCTCCTCTCCTCTCCTCTCCTCTCCTCTCCTCTCCTCTCCTCTCCTCTCCTCTCCTCTCCTCTCCTCTCCTCTCCTCTCCTCTCCTCTCCTCTCCTCACTTCTCCTCTCTCCACTTTTTCCCTTTTCTTCTCTCCCCATAGTGAGTCAAATAACAAAAAGAATATTTGCCTGAAAGGACAGTGGAATTTCAGCTCCAAAACCACTTTCAAGGACTCATAACACAATGGATACATCTGTTTCACTTTTTAATTTATTTTATTTCATTCTATTTAGTCTTATATTTTTTTTAGTTTTGTTTTCCTTTGTTGCCCTCTCCTCTCTTCTCCTTTCTTCTCCTTCTTCTGTGGTCTTGCCTTGCCTTGCCTTGCCTTGCCTTGCCTTGCCTTGCCTTGCCTTGCCTTGCCTTGCCTTGCCTTGCCTTGCCTTGCCTTGCCTTGCCTTGCCTTGCCTTGCCTTGCCTTGCCTTGCCTTGCCTTGCCTTGCCTTGCCTTGCCTTGCCTTGCCTTGCCTTGCCTTGCCTTGCCTTGCCTTGCCTTGCCTTGCCTTGCCTTGCCTTGCCTTGCCTTGCCTTGCCTTGCCTTGCCTTGCCTTGCCTTGCCTTGCCTTGCCTTGCCTTGCCTTGCCTTGCCTTGCCTTGCCTTGCCTTGCCTTGCCTTGCCTTGCCTTGCCTTGCCTTGCCTTGCCTTGCCTTGCCTTGCCTTGCCTTGCCTTGCCTTGCCTTGCCTTGCCTTGCCTTGCCTTGCCTTGCCTTGCCTTGCCTTGCCTTGCCTTGCCTTGCCTTGCCTTGCCTTGCCTTGCCTTGCCTTGCCTTGCCTTGCCTTGCCTTGCCTTGCCTTGCCTTGCCTTGCCTTGCCTTGCCTTGCCTTGCCTTGCCTTGCCTTGCCTTGCCTTGCCTTGCCTTGCCTTGCCTTGCCTTGCCTTGCCTTGCCTTGCCTTGCCTTGCCTTGCCTTGCCTTGCCTTGCCTTGCCTTGCCTTGCCTTGCCTTGCCTTGCCTTGCCTTGCCTTGCCTTGCCTTGCCTTGCCTTGCCTTGCCTTGCCTTGCCTTGCCTTGCCTTGCCTTGCCTTGCCTTGCCTTGCCTTGCCTTGCCTTGCCTTGCCTTGCCTTGCCTTGCCTTGCCTTGCCTTGCCTTGCCTTGCCTTGCCTTGCCTTGCCTTGCCTTGCCTTGCCTTGCCTTGCCTTGCCTTGCCTTGCCTTGCCTTGCCTTGCCTTGCCTTGCCTTGCCTTGCCTTGCCTTGCCTTGCCTTGCCTTGCCTTGCCTTGCCTTGCCTTGCCTTGCCTTGCCTTGCCTTGCCTTGCCTTGCCTTGCCTTGCCTTGCCTTGCCTTGCCTTGCCTTGCCTTGCCTTGCCTTGCCTTGCCTTGCCTTGCCTTGCCTTGCCTTGCCTTGCCTTGCCTTGCCTTGCCTTGCCTTGCCTTGCCTTGCAACACTCCTTTGCTCTTGCCACTGCAATCCGGTTGAGAAGGATTTCAAAGCATCCGACGAGTTTGGAAGGTGGTGGCTCTGTCAACAGGTTGTCTTGCAGCAGAGAACCTCCAGCAGCCTCATGCAAGGTCTTCCTCCCTTCATCCCTGCCCTGTGATTCCACCAGCTGCTCCAGTGCTTCCTCGGGGATGTGTTGGAGCTGCCCCTGGGCCAGCTCTGGCGCTGGGCACGGGAGGCTGCTCCCTTTTATAGTGCCCCGGGGCATTGTGACCTCAGCGTTGCCAGGTGCTGGCATTGTGACGTGGGGGTGACAGAGCCCCCATGTGCAGCCCCGCCCATCCCCCCTCTGCCCAGCACCCTTTGGAGGAAGCCCTTGAGCCGCTGGCCCCCAATCACTCTCTGTACCTACAAGACAGGGGAGTAATCAACCTAACCATGGCCCTTTTTTGCAAAAATAGAGTCTGGATTTGTTGTCTGTCCAGCCTTATTTCATCTTCTCTCCTCTCCTCTCCTCTCCTCTCCTCTCCTCTCCTCTCCTCTCCTCTCCTCTCCTCTCCTCTCCTCTCCTCTCCTCACTTCTCCTCTCTCCACTTTTTCCCTTTTCTTCTCTCCCCATAGTGAGTCAAATAACAAAAAGAATATTTGCCTGAAAGGACAGTGGAATTTCAGCTCCAAAACCACTTTCAAGGACTCATAACACAATGGATACATCTGTTTCACTTTTTAATTTATTTTATTTCATTCTATTTAGTCTTATATTTTTTTTAGTTTTGTTTTCCTTTGTTGCCCTCTCCTCTCTTCTCCTTTCTTCTCCTTCTTCTGTGGTCTTGCCTTGCCTTGCCTTGCCTTGCCTTGCCTTGCCTTGCCTTGCCTTGCCTTGCCTTGCCTTGCCTTGCCTTGCCTTGCCTTGCCTTGCCTTGCCTTGCCTTGCCTTGCCTTGCCTTGCCTTGCCTTGCCTTGCCTTGCCTTGCCTTGCCTTGCCTTGCCTTGCCTTGCCTTGCCTTGCCTTGCCTTGCCTTGCCTTGCCTTGCCTTGCCTTGCCTTGCCTTGCCTTGCCTTGCCTTGCCTTGCCTTGCCTTGCCTTGCCTTGCCTTGCCTTGCCTTGCCTTGCCTTGCCTTGCCTTGCCTTGCCTTGCCTTGCCTTGCCTTGCCTTGCCTTGCCTTGCCTTGCCTTGCCTTGCCTTGCCTTGCCTTGCCTTGCCTTGCCTTGCCTTGCCTTGCCTTGCCTTGCCTTGCCTTGCCTTGCCTTGCCTTGCCTTGCCTTGCCTTGCCTTGCCTTGCCTTGCCTTGCCTTGCCTTGCCTTGCCTTGCCTTGCCTTGCCTTGCCTTGCCTTGCCTTGCCTTGCCTTGCCTTGCCTTGCAACACTCCTTTGCTCTTGCCACTGCAATCCGGTTGAGAAGGATTTCAAAGCATCCGACGAGTTTGGAAGGTGGTGGCTCTGTCAACAGGTTGTCTTGCAGCAGAGAACCTCCAGCAGCCTCATGCAAGGTCTTCCTCCCTTCATCCCTGCCCTGTGATTCCACCAGCTGCTCCAGTGCTTCCTCGGGGATGTGTTGGAGCTGCCCCCGGGCCAGCTCTGGCGCTGGGCACGGGAGGCTGCTCCCTTTTATAGTGCCCCGGGGCATTGTGACCTCAGCGTTGCCAGGTGCTGGCATTGTGACGTGGGGGTGACAGAGCCCCCATGTGCAGCCCCGCCCATCCCCCCTCTGCCCAGCACCCTTTGGAGGAAGCCCTTGAGCCGCTGGCCCCCAATCACTCTCTGTACCTACAAGACAGGGGAGTAATCAACCTAACCATGGCCCTTTTTTGCAAAAATAGAGTCTGGATTTGTTGTCTGTCCAGCCTTATTTCATCTTCTCTCCTCTCCTCTCCTCTCCTCTCCTCTCCTCTCCTCTCCTCTCCTCTCCTCTCCTCTCCTCTCCTCTCCTCTCCTCTCCTCTCCTCTCCTCTCCTCTCCTCTCCTCACTTCTCCTCTCTCCACTTTTTCCCTTTTCTTCTCTCCCCATAGTGAGTCAAATAACAAAAAGAATATTTGCCTGAAAGGACAGTGGAATTTCAGCTCCAAAACCACTTTCAAGGACTCATAACACAATGGATACATCTGTTTCACTTTTTAATTTATTTTATTTCATTCTATTTTATATTTTTTTTAGTTTTGTTTTCCTTTGTTGCCC
>NW_027043503.1:50000-86171 GCF_036013475.1 Columba livia
TCACTTCTCCTCTCTCCACTTTTTCCCTTTTCTTCTCTCCCCATAGTGAGTCAAATAACAAAAAGAATATTTGCCTGAAAGGACAGTGGAATTTCAGCTCCAAAACCACTTTCAAGGACTCATAACACAATGGATACATCTGTTTCACTTTTTAATTTATTTTATTTCATTCTATTTAGTCTTATATTTTTTTTAGTTTTGTTTTCCTTTGTTGCCCTCTCCTCTCTTCTCCTTTCTTCTCCTTCTTCTGTGGTCTTGCCTTGCCCTTGCCTTGCCTTGCCTTGCCTTGCCTTGCCTTGCCTTGCCTTGCTTGCCTTGCCTTGCCTTGCCTTGCCTTGCCTTGCCTTGCCTTGCCTTGCCTTGCCTTGCCTTGCCTTGCCTTGCCTTGCCTTGCCTTGCCTTGCCTTGCCTTGCCTGCCTTGCCTTGCCTTGCCTTGCCTTGCCTTGCCTTGCCTTGCCTTGCCTTGCTTGCCTTGCCTTGCCTTGCCTTGCCTTGCCTTGCCTTGCCTTGCCTTGCCTTGCCTTGCCTTGCCTTGCCTTGCCTTGCCTTGCCTTGCCTTGCCTTGCCTTGCCTTGCCTTGCCTTGCCTTGCCTTGCCTTGCCTTGCCTTGCCTTGCCTTGCCTTGCCTTGCCTTGCCTTGCCTTGCCTTGCCTTGCCTTGCCTTGCCTTGCCTTGCCTTGCCTTGCCTTGCTTGCCTTGCCTTGCCTTGCCTTGCCTTGCCTTGCCTTGCCTTGCCTTGCTTGCCTTGCCTTGCCTTGCCTTGCCCTTGCCTTGCCTTGCCTTGCCTTGCCTTGCCTTGCCTTGCCTTGCTTGCCTTGCCTTGCCTTGCCTTGCCTTGCCTTGCCTTGCCTTGCCTTGCCTTGCCTTGCCTTGCCTTGCCTTGCCTTGCCTTGCCTTGCCTTGCACTTGCCTTGCCTTGCCTTGCCTTGCCTTGCCTTGCCTTGCCTTGCCTTGCCTTGCCTTGCCTTGCCTTGCCTTGCCTTGCCTTGCCTTGCCTTGCCTTGCCTTGCCTTGCCTTGCCTTGCCTTGCCTTGCCTTGTGCCTTGCCTTGCCTTGCCTTGCCTTGCCTTGCCTCTTGCCTTGCCTTGCCTTGCCTTGCCTTGCCTTGCCTTGCCTTGCCTTGCCTTGCCTTGCCTTGCCTTGCCTTGCCTTGCCTTGCCTTGCCTTGCCTTGCCTTGCCTTGCCTTGCCTTGCCTTGCCTTGCCTTGCCTTGCTTGCCTTGCCTTGCCTTGCCTTGCCTTGCCTTGCCTTGCCTTGCCTTGCCTTGCCTTGCCTTGCCTTGCCTTGCCTTGCCTTGCCTTGCCTTGCCTTGCCTTGCCTTGCCTTGCCTTGCCTTGCCTTGCCTTGCCTTGCCTTGCCTTGCCTTGCCTTGCCTTGCCTTGCCTTGCCTTGCCTTGCCTTGCCTTGCCTTGCCTTGCCTTGCCTTGCCTTGCCTTGCCTTGCCTTGCTTGCCTTGCCTTGCCTTGCCTTGCCTTGCCTTGCCTTGCCTTGCCTTGCCTTGCCTTGCCTTGCCTTGCCTGCCTTGCCTTGCCTTGCCTGCCTTGCCTTGCCTTGCCTTGCCTTGCCTTGCCTTGCCTTGCCTTGCCTTGCCTTGCTTGCCTTGCCTTGCCTTGCCTTGCCTTGCCTTGCCTTGCCTTGCCTTGCCTTGCCTTGCCTTGCCTTGCCTTGCCTTGCCTTGCCTTGCCTTGCAACACTCCTTTGCTCTTGCCACTGCAATCCGGTTGAGAAGGATTTCAAAGCATCCGACGAGTTTGGAAGGTGGTGGCTCTGTCAACAGGTTGTCTTGCAGCAGAGAACCTCCAGCAGCCTCATGCAAGGTCTTCCTCCCTTCATCCCTGCCCTGTGATTCCACCAGCTGCTCCAGTGCTTCCTCGGGGATGTGTTGGAGCTGCCCCCGGGCCAGCTCTGGCGCTGGGCACGGGAGGCTGCTCCCTTTTATAGTGCCCCGGGGCATTGTGACCTCAGCGTTGCCAGGTGCTGGCATTGTGACGTGGGGGTGACAGAGCCCCCATGTGCAGCCCCGCCCATCCCCCCTCTGCCCAGCACCCTTTGGAGGAAGCCCTTGAGCCGCTGGCCCCCAATCACTCTCTGTACCTACAAGACAGGGGAGTAATCAACCTAACCATGGCCCTTTTTTGCAAAAATAGAGTCTGGATTTGTTGTCTGTCCAGCCTTATTTCATCTTCTCTCCTCTCCTCTCCTCTCCTCTCCTCTCCTCTCCTCTCCTCTCCTCTCCTCTCCTCTCCTCTCCTCTCCTCTCCTCTCCTCACTTCTCCTCTCTCCACTTTTTCCCTTTTCTTCTCTCCCCATAGTGAGTCAAATAACAAAAAGAATATTTGCCTGAAAGGACAGTGGAATTTCAGCTCCAAAACCACTTTCAAGGACTCATAACACAATGGATACATCTGTTTCACTTTTTAATTTATTTTATTTCATTCTATTTAGTCTTATATTTTTTTTAGTTTTGTTTTCCTTTGTTGCCCTCTCCTCTCTTCTCCTTTCTTCTCCTTCTTCTGTGGTCTTGCCTTGCCTTGCCTTGCCTTGCCTTGCCTTGCCTTGCCTTGCCTTGCCTTGCCTTGCCTTGCCTTGCCTTGCCTTGCCTTGCCTTGCCTTGCCTTGCCTTGCCTTGCCTTGCCTTGCCTTGCCTTGCCTTGCCTTGCCTTGCCTTGCCTTGCCTTGCCTTGCCTTGCCTTGCCTTGCCTTGCCTTGCCTTGCCTTGCCTTGCCTTGCCTTGCCTTGCCTTGCCTTGCCTTGCCTTGCCTTGCCTTGCCTTGCCTTGCCTTGCCTTGCCTTGCCTTGCCTTGCCTTGCCTTGCCTTGCCTTGCCTTGCCTTGCCTTGCCTTGCCTTGCCTTGCCTTGCCTTGCCTTGCCTTGCCTTGCCTTGCCTTGCCTTGCCTTGCCTTGCCTTGCCTTGCCTTGCCTTGCCTTGCCTTGCCTTGCCTTGCCTTGCCTTGCCTTGCCTTGCCTTGCCTTGCCTTGCCTTGCCTTGCCTTGCCTTGCCTTGCCTTGCCTTGCCTTGCCTTGCCTTGCCTTGCCTTGCCTTGCCTTGCCTTGCCTTGCCTTGCCTTGCCTTGCCTTGCCTTGCCTTGCCTTGCCTTGCCTTGCCTTGCCTTGCCTTGCCTTGCCTTGCCTTGCCTTGCCTTGCCTTGCCTTGCCTTGCCTTGCCTTGCCTTGCCTTGCCTTGCCTTGCCTTGCCTTGCCTTGCCTTGCCTTGCCTTGCCTTGCCTTGCCTTGCCTTGCCTTGCCTTGCCTTGCCTTGCCTTGCCTTGCCTTGCCTTGCCTTGCCTTGCCTTGCCTTGCCTTGCCTTGCCTTGCCTTGCCTTGCCTTGCCTTGCCTTGCCTTGCCTTGCCTTGCCTTGCCTTGCCTTGCCTTGCCTTGCCTTGCCTTGCCTTGCCTTGCCTTGCCTTGCCTTGCCTTGCCTTGCCTTGCCTTGCCTTGCCTTGCCTTGCCTTGCCTTGCCTTGCCTTGCCTTGCCTTGCCTTGCCTTGCCTTGCCTTGCCTTGCCTTGCCTTGCCTTGCCTTGCCTTGCCTTGCCTTGCCTTGCCTTGCCTTGCCTTGCCTTGCCTTGCCTTGCCTTGCCTTGCCTTGCCTTGCCTTGCCTTGCCTTGCCTTGCCTTGCCTTGCCTTGCCTTGCCTTGCCTTGCCTTGCCTTGCCTTGCCTTGCCTTGCCTTGCCTTGCCTTGCCTTGCCTTGCAACACTCCTTTGCTCTTGCCACTGCAATCCGGTTGAGAAGGATTTCAAAGCATCCGACGAGTTTGGAAGGTGGTGGCTCTGTCAACAGGTTGTCTTGCAGCAGAGAACCTCCAGCAGCCTCATGCAAGGTCTTCCTCCCTTCATCCCTGCCCTGTGATTCCACCAGCTGCTCCAGTGCTTCCTCGGGGATGTGTTGGAGCTGCCCCCGGGCCAGCTCTGGCGCTGGGCACGGGAGGCTGCTCCCTTTTATAGTGCCCCGGGGCATTGTGACCTCAGCGTTGCCAGGTGCTGGCATTGTGACGTGGGGGTGACAGAGCCCCCATGTGCAGCCCCGCCCATCCCCCCTCTGCCCAGCACCCTTTGGAGGAAGCCCTTGAGCCGCTGGCCCCCAATCACTCTCTGTACCTACAAGACAGGGGAGTAATCAACCTAACCATGGCCCTTTTTTGCAAAAATAGAGTCTGGATTTGTTGTCTGTCCAGCCTTATTTCATCTTCTCTCCTCTCCTCTCCTCTCCTCTCCTCTCCTCTCCTCTCCTCTCCTCTCCTCTCCTCTCCTCTCCTCTCCTCTCCTCTCCTCTCCTCACTTCTCCTCTCTCCACTTTTTCCCTTTTCTTCTCTCCCCATAGTGAGTCAAATAACAAAAAGAATATTTGCCTGAAAGGACAGTGGAATTTCAGCTCCAAAACCACTTTCAAGGACTCATAACACAATGGATACATCTGTTTCACTTTTTAATTTATTTTATTTCATTCTATTTAGTCTTATATTTTTTTTAGTTTTGTTTTCCTTTGTTGCCCTCTCCTCTCTTCTCCTTTCTTCTCCTTCTTCTGTGGTCTTGCCTTGCCTTGCCTTGCCTTGCCTTGCCTTGCCTTGCCTTGCCTTGCCTTGCCTTGCCTTGCCTTGCCTTGCCTTGCCTTGCCTTGCCTTGCCTTGCCTTGCCTTGCCTTGCCTTGCCTTGCCTTGCCTTGCCTTGCCTTGCCTTGCCTTGCCTTGCCTTGCCTTGCCTTGCCTTGCCTTGCCTTGCCTTGCCTTGCCTTGCCTTGCCTTGCCTTGCCTTGCCTTGCCTTGCCTTGCCTTGCCTTGCCTTGCCTTGCCTTGCCTTGCCTTGCCTTGCCTTGCCTTGCCTTGCCTTGCCTTGCCTTGCCTTGCCTTGCCTTGCCTTGCCTTGCCTTGCCTTGCCTTGCCTTGCCTTGCCTTGCCTTGCCTTGCCTTGCCTTGCCTTGCCTTGCCTTGCCTTGCCTTGCCTTGCCTTGCCTTGCCTTGCCTTGCCTTGCCTTGCCTTGCCTTGCCTTGCCTTGCCTTGCCTTGCCTTGCCTTGCCTTGCCTTGCCTTGCCTTGCCTTGCCTTGCCTTGCCTTGCCTTGCCTTGCCTTGCCTTGCCTTGCCTTGCCTTGCCTTGCCTTGCCTTGCCTTGCCTTGCCTTGCCTTGCCTTGCCTTGCCTTGCCTTGCCTTGCCTTGCCTTGCCTTGCCTTGCCTTGCCTTGCCTTGCCTTGCCTTGCCTTGCCTTGCCTTGCCTTGCCTTGCCTTGCCTTGCCTTGCCTTGCCTTGCCTTGCCTTGCCTTGCCTTGCCTTGCCTTGCCTTGCCTTGCCTTGCCTTGCCTTGCCTTGCCTTGCCTTGCCTTGCCTTGCCTTGCCTTGCCTTGCCTTGCCTTGCCTTGCCTTGCCTTGCCTTGCCTTGCCTTGCCTTGCCTTGCCTTGCCTTGCCTTGCCTTGCCTTGCCTTGCCTTGCCTTGCCTTGCCTTGCCTTGCCTTGCCTTGCCTTGCCTTGCCTTGCCTTGCCTTGCCTTGCCTTGCCTTGCCTTGCCTTGCCTTGCCTTGCCTTGCCTTGCCTTGCCTTGCCTTGCCTTGCCTTGCCTTGCCTTGCCTTGCCTTGCCTTGCCTTGCCTTGCCTTGCCTTGCCTTGCCTTGCCTTGCCTTGCCTTGCCTTGCCTTGCCTTGCCTTGCCTTGCCTTGCCTTGCCTTGCCTTGCCTTGCCTTGCCTTGCCTTGCCTTGCCTTGCCTTGCCTTGCCTTGCCTTGCCTTGCCTTGCCTTGCCTTGCCTTGCCTTGCCTTGCCTTGCCTTGCCTTGCCTTGCCTTGCCTTGCCTTGCCTTGCCTTGCCTTGCCTTGCCTTGCCTTGCCTTGCCTTGCCTTGCCTTGCAACACTCCTTTGCTCTTGCCACTGCAATCCGGTTGAGAAGGATTTCAAAGCATCCGACGAGTTTGGAAGGTGGTGGCTCTGTCAACAGGTTGTCTTGCAGCAGAGAACCTCC
Organism: Columba livia; assembly: GCF_036013475.1. Classification (NCBI taxonomy): domain Eukaryota; kingdom Metazoa; phylum Chordata; class Aves; order Columbiformes; family Columbidae; genus Columba; species Columba livia. The sequence goes on from NW_027043503.1 coordinate 55,950, forward strand.
AGCAGCCTCATGCAAGGTCTTCCTCCCTTCATCCCTGCCCTGTGATTCCACCAGCTGCTCCAGTGCTTCCTCGGGGATGTGTTGGAGCTGCCCCCGGGCCAGCTCTGGCGCTGGGCACGGGAGGCTGCTCCCTTTTATAGTGCCCCGGGGCATTGTGACCTCAGCGTTGCCAGGTGCTGGCATTGTGACGTGGGGGTGACAGAGCCCCCATGTGCAGCCCCGCCCATCCCCCCTCTGCCCAGCACCCTTTGGAGGAAGCCCTTGAGCCGCTGGCCCCCAATCACTCTCTGTACCTACAAGACAGGGGAGTAATCAACCTAACCATGGCCCTTTTTTGCAAAAATAGAGTCTGGATTTGTTGTCTGTCCAGCCTTATTTCATCTTCTCTCCTCTCCTCTCCTCTCCTCTCCTCTCCTCTCCTCTCCTCTCCTCTCCTCTCCTCTCCTCTCCTCTCCTCTCCTCTCCTCACTTCTCCTCTCTCCACTTTTTCCCTTTTCTTCTCTCCCCATAGTGAGTCAAATAACAAAAAGAATATTTGCCTGAAAGGACAGTGGAATTTCAGCTCCAAAACCACTTTCAAGGACTCATAACACAATGGATACATCTATTTCACTTTTTAATTTATTTTATTTCATTCTATTTAGTCTTATATTTTTTTTAGTTTTGTTTTCCTTTGTTGCCCTCTCCTCTCTTCTCCTTTCTTCTCCTTCTTCTGTGGTCTTGCCTTGCCTTGCCTTGCCTTGCCTTGCCTTGCCTTGCCTTGCCTTGCCTTGCCTTGCCTTGCCTTGCCTTGCCTTGCCTTGCCTTGCCTTGCCTTGCCTTGCCTTGCCTTGCCTTGCCTTGCCTTGCCTTGCCTTGCCTTGCCTTGCCTTGCCTTGCCTTGCCTTGCCTTGCCTTGCCTTGCCTTGCCTTGCCTTGCCTTGCCTTGCCTTGCCTTGCCTTGCCTTGCCTTGCCTTGCCTTGCCTTGCCTTGCCTTGCCTTGCCTTGCCTTGCCTTGCCTTGCCTTGCCTTGCCTTGCCTTGCCTTGCCTTGCCTTGCCTTGCCTTGCCTTGCCTTGCCTTGCCTTGCCTTGCCTTGCCTTGCCTTGCCTTGCCTTGCCTTGCCTTGCCTTGCCTTGCCTTGCCTTGCCTTGCCTTGCCTTGCCTTGCCTTGCCTTGCCTTGCCTTGCCTTGCCTTGCCTTGCCTTGCCTTGCCTTGCCTTGCCTTGCCTTGCCTTGCCTTGCCTTGCCTTGCCTTGCCTTGCCTTGCCTTGCCTTGCCTTGCCTTGCCTTGCCTTGCCTTGCCTTGCCTTGCCTTGCCTTGCCTTGCCTTGCCTTGCCTTGCCTTGCCTTGCCTTGCCTTGCCTTGCCTTGCCTTGCCTTGCCTTGCCTTGCCTTGCCTTGCCTTGCCTTGCCTTGCCTTGCCTTGCCTTGCCTTGCCTTGCCTTGCCTTGCCTTGCCTTGCCTTGCCTTGCCTTGCCTTGCCTTGCCTTGCCTTGCCTTGCCTTGCCTTGCCTTGCCTTGCCTTGCCTTGCCTTGCCTTGCCTTGCCTTGCCTTGCCTTGCAACACTCCTTTGCTCTTGCCACTGCAATCCGGTTGAGAAGGATTTCAAAGCATCCGACGAGTTTGGAAGGTGGTGGCTCTGTCAACAGGTTGTCTTGCAGCAGAGAACCTCCAGCAGCCTCATGCAAGGTCTTCCTCCCTTCATCCCTGCCCTGTGATTCCACCAGCTGCTCCAGTGCTTCCTCGGGGATGTGTTGGAGCTGCCCCCGGGCCAGCTCTGGCGCTGGGCACGGGAGGCTGCTCCCTTTTATAGTGCCCCGGGGCATTGTGACCTCAGCGTTGCCAGGTGCTGGCATTGTGACGTGGGGGTGACAGAGCCCCCATGTGCAGCCCCGCCCATCCCCCCTCTGCCCAGCACCCTTTGGAGGAAGCCCTTGAGCCGCTGGCCCCCAATCACTCTCTGTACCTACAAGACAGGGGAGTAATCAACCTAACCATGGCCCTTTTTTGCAAAAATAGAGTCTGGATTTGTTGTCTGTCCAGCCTTATTTCATCTTCTCTCCTCTCCTCTCCTCTCCTCTCCTCTCCTCTCCTCTCCTCTCCTCTCCTCTCCTCTCCTCTCCTCTCCTCACTTCTCCTCTCTCCACTTTTTCCCTTTTCTTCTCTCCCCATAGTGAGTCAAATAACAAAAAGAATATTTGCCTGAAAGGACAGTGGAATTTCAGCTCCAAAACCACTTTCAAGGACTCATAACACAATGGATACATCTGTTTCACTTTTTAATTTATTTTATTTCATGTTTTCCTTTGTTGCCCTCTCCTCTCTTCTCCTTTCTTCTCCTTCTTCTGTGGTCTTGCCTTGCCTTGCCTTGCCTTGCCTTGCCTTGCCTTGCCTTGCCTTGCCTTGCCTTGCCTTGCCTTGCCTTGCCTTGCCTTGCCTTGCCTTGCCTTGCCTTGCCTTGCCTTGCCTTGCCTTGCCTTGCCTTGCCTTGCCTTGCCTTGCCTTGCCTTGCCTTGCCTTGCCTTGCCTTGCCTTGCCTTGCCTTGCCTTGCCTTGCCTTGCCTTGCCTTGCCTTGCCTTGCCTTGCCTTGCCTTGCCTTGCCTTGCCTTGCCTTGCCTTGCCTTGCCTTGCCTTGCCTTGCCTTGCCTTGCCTTGCCTTGCCTTGCCTTGCCTTGCCTTGCCTTGCCTTGCCTTGCCTTGCCTTGCCTTGCCTTGCCTTGCCTTGCCTTGCCTTGCCTTGCCTTGCCTTGCCTTGCCTTGCCTTGCCTTGCCTTGCCTTGCCTTGCCTTGCCTTGCCTTGCCTTGCCTTGCCTTGCCTTGCCTTGCCTTGCCTTGCCTTGCCTTGCCTTGCCTTGCCTTGCCTTGCCTTGCCTTGCCTTGCCTTGCCTTGCCTTGCCTTGCCTTGCCTTGCCTTGCCTTGCCTTGCCTTGCCTTGCCTTGCCTTGCCTTGCCTTGCCTTGCCTTGCCTTGCCTTGCCTTGCCTTGCCTTGCCTTGCCTTGCCTTGCCTTGCCTTGCCTTGCCTTGCCTTGCCTTGCCTTGCCTTGCCTTGCCTTGCCTTGCCTTGCCTTGCCTTGCCTTGCCTTGCCTTGCCTTGCCTTGCCTTGCCTTGCCTTGCCTTGCCTTGCCTTGCCTTGCCTTGCCTTGCCTTGCCTTGCCTTGCCTTGCCTTGCCTTGCCTTGCCTTGCCTTGCCTTGCCTTGCCTTGCCTTGCCTTGCCTTGCCTTGCCTTGCCTTGCCTTGCCTTGCCTTGCCTTGCCTTGCCTTGCCTTGCCTTGCCTTGCCTTGCCTTGCCTTGCCTTGCCTTGCCTTGCCTTGCCTTGCCTTGCCTTGCCTTGCCTTGCCTTGCCTTGCCTTGCCTTGCCTTGCCTTGCCTTGCCTTGCCTTGCCTTGCCTTGCCTTGCCTTGCCTTGCCTTGCCTTGCCTTGCCTTGCCTTGCCTTGCCTTGCCTTGCCTTGCCTTGCCTTGCCTTGCCTTGCCTTGCCTTGCCTTGCCTTGCCTTGCCTTGCCTTGCCTTGCCTTGCCTTGCCTTGCCTTGCCTTGCCTTGCCTTGCCTTGCCTTGCCTTGCCTTGCCTTGCCTTGCCTTGCCTTGCCTTGCCTTGCCTTGCCTTGCCTTGCCTTGCCTTGCCTTGCCTTGCCTTGCCTTGCCTTGCCTTGCCTTGCCTTGCCTTGCCTTGCCTTGCCTTGCCTTGCCTTGCCTTGCCTTGCCTTGCCTTGCCTTGCCTTGCCTTGCCTTGCCTTGCCTTGCCTTGCCTTGCCTTGCCTTGCCTTGCCTTGCCTTGCCTTGCCTTGCCTTGCCTTGCCTTGCCTTGCCTTGCCTTGCCTTGCCTTGCCTTGCCTTGCCTTGCCTTGCCTTGCCTTGCCTTGCCTTGCCTTGCCTTGCCTTGCCTTGCCTTGCCTTGCCTTGCCTTGCCTTGCCTTGCCTTGCCTTGCCTTGCCTTGCCTTGCCTTGCCTTGCCTTGCCTTGCCTTGCCTTGCCTTGCCTTGCCTTGCCTTGCCTTGCCTTGCCTTGCCTTGCCTTGCCTTGCCTTGCCTTGCCTTGCCTTGCCTTGCCTTGCCTTGCCTTGCCTTGCCTTGCCTTGCCTTGCCTTGCCTTGCCTTGCCTTGCCTTGCCTTGCCTTGCCTTGCCTTGCCTTGCAACACTCCTTTGCTCTTGCCACTGCAATCCGGTTGAGAAGGATTTCAAAGCATCCGACGAGTTTGGAAGGTGGTGGCTCTGTCAACAGGTTGTCTTGCAGCAGAGAACCTCCAGCAGCCTCATGCAAGGTCTTCCTCCCTTCATCCCTGCCCTGTGATTCCACCAGCTGCTCCAGTGCTTCCTCGGGGATGTGTTGGAGCTGCCCCCGGGCCAGCTCTGGCGCTGGGCACGGGAGGCTGCTCCCTTTTATAGTGCCCCGGGGCATTGTGACCTCAGCGTTGCCAGGTGCTGGCATTGTGACGTGGGGGTGACAGAGCCCCCATGTGCAGCCCCGCCCATCCCCCCTCTGCCCAGCACCCTTTGGAGGAAGCCCTTGAGCCGCTGGCCCCCAATCACTCTCTGTACCTACAAGACAGGGGAGTAATCAACCTAACCATGGCCCTTTTTTGCAAAAATAGAGTCTGGATTTGTTGTCTGTCCAGCCTTATTTCATCTTCTCTCCTCTCCTCTCCTCTCCTCTCCTCTCCTCTCCTCTCCTCTCCTCTCCTCTCCTCTCCTCTCCTCTCCTCTCCTCTCCTCACTTCTCCTCTCTCCACTTTTTCCCTTTTCTTCTCTCCCCATAGTGAGTCAAATAACAAAAAGAATATTTGCCTGAAAGGACAGTGGAATTTCAGCTCCAAAACCACTTTCAAGGACTCATAACACAATGGATACATCTATTTCACTTTTTAATTTATTTTATTTCATTCTATTTAGTCTTATATTTTTTTTAGTTTTGTTTTCCTTTGTTGCCCTCTCCTCTCTTCTCCTTTCTTCTCCTTCTTCTGTGGTCTTGCCTTGCCTTGCCTTGCCTTGCCTTGCCTTGCCTTGCCTTGCCTTGCCTTGCCTTGCCTTGCCTTGCCTTGCCTTGCCTTGCCTTGCCTTGCCTTGCCTTGCCTTGCCTTGCCTTGCCTTGCCTTGCCTTGCCTTGCCTTGCCTTGCCTTGCCTTGCCTTGCCTTGCCTTGCCTTGCCTTGCCTTGCCTTGCCTTGCCTTGCCTTGCCTTGCCTTGCCTTGCCTTGCCTTGCCTTGCCTTGCCTTGCCTTGCCTTGCCTTGCCTTGCCTTGCCTTGCCTTGCCTTGCCTTGCCTTGCCTTGCCTTGCCTTGCCTTGCCTTGCCTTGCCTTGCCTTGCCTTGCCTTGCCTTGCCTTGCCTTGCCTTGCCTTGCCTTGCCTTGCCTTGCCTTGCCTTGCCTTGCCTTGCCTTGCCTTGCCTTGCCTTGCCTTGCCTTGCCTTGCCTTGCCTTGCCTTGCCTTGCCTTGCCTTGCCTTGCCTTGCCTTGCCTTGCCTTGCCTTGCCTTGCCTTGCCTTGCCTTGCCTTGCCTTGCCTTGCCTTGCCTTGCCTTGCCTTGCCTTGCCTTGCCTTGCCTTGCCTTGCCTTGCCTTGCCTTGCCTTGCCTTGCCTTGCCTTGCCTTGCCTTGCCTTGCCTTGCCTTGCCTTGCCTTGCCTTGCCTTGCCTTGCCTTGCCTTGCCTTGCCTTGCCTTGCCTTGCCTTGCCTTGCCTTGCCTTGCCTTGCCTTGCCTTGCCTTGCCTTGCCTTGCCTTGCCTTGCAACACTCCTTTGCTCTTGCCACTGCAATCCGGTTGAGAAGGATTTCAAAGCATCCGACGAGTTTGGAAGGTGGTGGCTCTGTCAACAGGTTGTCTTGCAGCAGAGAACCTCCAGCAGCCTCATGCAAGGTCTTCCTCCCTTCATCCCTGCCCTGTGATTCCACCAGCTGCTCCAGTGCTTCCTCGGGGATGTGTTGGAGCTGCCCCCGGGCCAGCTCTGGCGCTGGGCACGGGAGGCTGCTCCCTTTTATAGTGCCCCGGGGCATTGTGACCTCAGCGTTGCCAGGTGCTGGCATTGTGACGTGGGGGTGACAGAGCCCCCATGTGCAGCCCCGCCCATCCCCCCTCTGCCCAGCACCCTTTGGAGGAAGCCCTTGAGCCGCTGGCCCCCAATCACTCTCTGTACCTACAAGACAGGGGAGTAATCAACCTAACCATGGCCCTTTTTTGCAAAAATAGAGTCTGGATTTGTTGTCTGTCCAGCCTTATTTCATCTTCTCTCCTCTCCTCTCCTCTCCTCTCCTCTCCTCTCCTCTCCTCTCCTCTCCTCTCCTCTCCTCTCCTCTCCTCACTTCTCCTCTCTCCACTTTTTCCCTTTTCTTCTCTCCCCATAGTGAGTCAAATAACAAAAAGAATATTTGCCTGAAAGGACAGTGGAATTTCAGCTCCAAAACCACTTTCAAGGACTCATAACACAATGGATACATCTGTTTCACTTTTTAATTTATTTTATTTCATTCTATTTAGTCTTATATTTTTTTTAGTTTTGTTTTCCTTTGTTGCCCTCTCCTCTCTTCTCCTTTCTTCTCCTTCTTCTGTGGTCTTGCCTTGCCTTGCCTTGCCTTGCCTTGCCTTGCCTTGCCTTGCCTTGCCTTGCCTTGCCTTGCCTTGCCTTGCCTTGCCTTGCCTTGCCTTGCCTTGCCTTGCCTTGCCTTGCCTTGCCTTGCCTTGCCTTGCCTTGCCTTGCCTTGCCTTGCCTTGCCTTGCCTTGCCTTGCCTTGCCTTGCCTTGCCTTGCCTTGCCTTGCCTTGCCTTGCCTTGCCTTGCCTTGCCTTGCCTTGCCTTGCCTTGCCTTGCCTTGCCTTGCCTTGCCTTGCCTTGCCTTGCCTTGCCTTGCCTTGCCTTGCCTTGCCTTGCCTTGCCTTGCCTTGCCTTGCCTTGCCTTGCCTTGCCTTGCCTTGCCTTGCCTTGCCTTGCCTTGCCTTGCCTTGCCTTGCCTTGCCTTGCCTTGCCTTGCCTTGCCTTGCCTTGCCTTGCCTTGCCTTGCCTTGCCTTGCCTTGCCTTGCCTTGCCTTGCCTTGCCTTGCCTTGCCTTGCCTTGCCTTGCCTTGCCTTGCCTTGCCTTGCCTTGCCTTGCCTTGCCTTGCCTTGCCTTGCCTTGCCTTGCCTTGCCTTGCCTTGCCTTGCCTTGCCTTGCCTTGCCTTGCCTTGCCTTGCCTTGCCTTGCCTTGCCTTGCCTTGCCTTGCCTTGCCTTGCCTTGCCTTGCCTTGCCTTGCCTTGCCTTGCCTTGCCTTGCCTTGCCTTGCCTTGCCTTGCCTTGCCTTGCCTTGCCTTGCCTTGCCTTGCCTTGCCTTGCAACACTCCTTTGCTCTTGCCACTGCAATCCGGTTGAGAAGGATTTCAAAGCATCCGACGAGTTTGGAAGGTGGTGGCTCTGTCAACAGGTTGTCTTGCAGCAGAGAACCTCCAGCAGCCTCATGCAAGGTCTTCCTCCCTTCATCCCTGCCCTGTGATTCCACCAGCTGCTCCAGTGCTTCCTCGGGGATGTGTTGGAGCTGCCCCCGGGCCAGCTCTGGCGCTGGGCACGGGAGGCTGCTCCCTTTTATAGTGCCCCGGGGCATTGTGACCTCAGCGTTGCCAGGTGCTGGCATTGTGACGTGGGGGTGACAGAGCCCCCATGTGCAGCCCCGCCCATCCCCCCTCTGCCCAGCACCCTTTGGAGGAAGCCCTTGAGCCGCTGGCCCCCAATCACTCTCTGTACCTACAAGACAGGGGAGTAATCAACCTAACCATGGCCCTTTTTTGCAAAAATAGAGTCTGGATTTGTTGTCTGTCCAGCCTTATTTCATCTTCTCTCCTCTCCTCTCCTCTCCTCTCCTCTCCTCTCCTCTCCTCTCCTCTCCTCTCCTCTCCTCTCCTCACTTCTCCTCTCTCCACTTTTTCCCTTTTCTTCTCTCCCCATAGTGAGTCAAATAACAAAAAGAATATTTGCCTGAAAGGACAGTGGAATTTCAGCTCCAAAACCACTTTCAAGGACTCATAACACAATGGATACATCTGTTTCACTTTTTAATTTATTTTATTTCATTCTATTTAGTCTTATATTTTTTTTAGTTTTGTTTTCCTTTGTTGCCCTCTCCTCTCTTCTCCTTTCTTCTCCTTCTTCTGTGGTCTTGCCTTGCCTTGCCTTGCCTTGCCTTGCCTTGCCTTGCCTTGCCTTGCCTTGCCTTGCCTTGCCTTGCCTTGCCTTGCCTTGCCTTGCCTTGCCTTGCCTTGCCTTGCCTTGCCTTGCCTTGCCTTGCCTTGCCTTGCCTTGCCTTGCCTTGCCTTGCCTTGCCTTGCCTTGCCTTGCCTTGCCTTGCCTTGCCTTGCCTTGCCTTGCCTTGCCTTGCCTTGCCTTGCCTTGCCTTGCCTTGCCTTGCCTTGCCTTGCCTTGCCTTGCCTTGCCTTGCCTTGCCTTGCCTTGCCTTGCCTTGCCTTGCCTTGCCTTGCCTTGCCTTGCCTTGCCTTGCCTTGCCTTGCCTTGCCTTGCCTTGCCTTGCCTTGCCTTGCCTTGCCTTGCCTTGCCTTGCCTTGCCTTGCCTTGCCTTGCAACACTCCTTTGCTCTTGCCACTGCAATCCGGTTGAGAAGGATTTCAAAGCATCCGACGAGTTTGGAAGGTGGTGGCTCTGTCAACAGGTTGTCTTGCAGCAGAGAACCTCCAGCAGCCTCATGCAAGGTCTTCCTCCCTTCATCCCTGCCCTGTGATTCCACCAGCTGCTCCAGTGCTTCCTCGGGGATGTGTTGGAGCTGCCCCCGGGCCAGCTCTGGCGCTGGGCACGGGAGGCTGCTCCCTTTTATAGTGCCCCGGGGCATTGTGACCTCAGCGTTGCCAGGTGCTGGCATTGTGACGTGGGGGTGACAGAGCCCCCATGTGCAGCCCCGCCCATCCCCCCTCTGCCCAGCACCCTTTGGAGGAAGCCCTTGAGCCGCTGGCCCCCAATCACTCTCTGTACCTACAAGACAGGGGAGTAATCAACCTAACCATGGCCCTTTTTTGCAAAAATAGAGTCTGGATTTGTTGTCTGTCCAGCCTTATTTCATCTTCTCTCCTCTCCTCTCCTCTCCTCTCCTCTCCTCTCCTCTCCTCTCCTCTCCTCACTTCTCCTCTCTCCACTTTTTCCCTTTTCTTCTCTCCCCATAGTGAGTCAAATAACAAAAAGAATATTTGCCTGAAAGGACAGTGGAATTTCAGCTCCAAAACCACTTTCAAGGACTCATAACACAATGGATACATCTGTTTCACTTTTTAATTTATTTTATTTCATTCTATTTAGTCTTATATTTTTTTTAGTTTTGTTTTCCTTTGTTGCCCTCTCCTCTCTTCTCCTTTCTTCTCCTTCTTCTGTGGTCTTGCCTTGCCTTGCCTTGCCTTGCCTTGCCTTGCCTTGCCTTGCCTTGCCTTGCCTTGCCTTGCCTTGCCTTGCCTTGCCTTGCCTTGCCTTGCCTTGCCTTGCCTTGCCTTGCCTTGCCTTGCCTTGCCTTGCCTTGCCTTGCCTTGCCTTGCCTTGCCTTGCCTTGCCTTGCCTTGCCTTGCCTTGCCTTGCCTTGCCTTGCCTTGCCTTGCCTTGCCTTGCCTTGCCTTGCCTTGCCTTGCCTTGCCTTGCCTTGCCTTGCCTTGCCTTGCCTTGCCTTGCCTTGCCTTGCCTTGCCTTGCCTTGCCTTGCCTTGCCTTGCCTTGCCTTGCCTTGCCTTGCCTTGCCTTGCCTTGCCTTGCCTTGCCTTGCCTTGCCTTGCCTTGCCTTGCCTTGCCTTGCCTTGCCTTGCCTTGCCTTGCCTTGCCTTGCCTTGCCTTGCCTTGCCTTGCCTTGCCTTGCCTTGCCTTGCCTTGCCTTGCCTTGCCTTGCCTTGCCTTGCCTTGCCTTGCCTTGCCTTGCCTTGCCTTGCCTTGCCTTGCCTTGCCTTGCCTTGCCTTGCCTTGCCTTGCCTTGCCTTGCCTTGCCTTGCCTTGCCTTGCCTTGCCTTGCCTTGCCTTGCCTTGCCTTGCCTTGCCTTGCCTTGCCTTGCCTTGCCTTGCCTTGCCTTGCCTTGCCTTGCCTTGCCTTGCCTTGCCTTGCCTTGCCTTGCAACACTCCTTTGCTCTTGCCACTGCAATCCGGTTGAGAAGGATTTCAAAGCATCCGACGAGTTTGGAAGGTGGTGGCTCTGTCAACAGGTTGTCTTGCAGCAGAGAACCTCCAGCAGCCTCATGCAAGGTCTTCCTCCCTTCATCCCTGCCCTGTGATTCCACCAGCTGCTCCAGTGCTTCCTCGGGGATGTGTTGGAGCTGCCCCCGGGCCAGCTCTGGCGCTGGGCACGGGAGGCTGCTCCCTTTTATAGTGCCCCGGGGCATTGTGACCTCAGCGTTGCCAGGTGCTGGCATTGTGACGTGGGGGTGACAGAGCCCCCATGTGCAGCCCCGCCCATCCCCCCTCTGCCCAGCACCCTTTGGAGGAAGCCCTTGAGCCGCTGGCCCCCAATCACTCTCTGTACCTACAAGACAGGGGAGTAATCAACCTAACCATGGCCCTTTTTTGCAAAAATAGAGTCTGGATTTGTTGTCTGTCCAGCCTTATTTCATCTTCTCTCCTCTCCTCTCCTCTCCTCTCCTCTCCTCTCCTCTCCTCTCCTCTCCTCTCCTCACTTCTCCTCTCTCCACTTTTTCCCTTTTCTTCTCTCCCCATAGTGAGTCAAATAACAAAAAGAATATTTGCCTGAAAGGACAGTGGAATTTCAGCTCCAAAACCACTTTCAAGGACTCATAACACAATGGATACATCTGTTTCACTTTTTAATTTATTTTATTTCATTCTATTTAGTCTTATATTTTTTTTAGCTTTGTTTTCCTTTGTTGCCCTCTCCTCTCTTCTCCTTTCTTCTCCTTCTTCTGTGGTCTTGCCTTGCCTTGCCTTGCCTTGCCTTGCCTTGCCTTGCCTTGCCTTGCCTTGCCTTGCCTTGCCTTGCCTTGCCTTGCCTTGCCTTGCCTTGCCTTGCCTTGCCTTGCCTTGCCTTGCCTTGCCTTGCCTTGCCTTGCCTTGCCTTGCCTTGCCTTGCCTTGCCTTGCCTTGCCTTGCCTTGCCTTGCCTTGCCTTGCCTTGCCTTGCCTTGCCTTGCCTTGCCTTGCCTTGCCTTGCCTTGCCTTGCCTTGCCTTGCCTTGCCTTGCCTTGCCTTGCCTTGCCTTGCCTTGCCTTGCCTTGCCTTGCCTTGCCTTGCCTTGCCTTGCCTTGCCTTGCCTTGCCTTGCCTTGCCTTGCCTTGCCTTGCCTTGCCTTGCCTTGCCTTGCCTTGCCTTGCCTTGCCTTGCCTTGCCTTGCCTTGCAACACTCCTTTGCTCTTGCCACTGCAATCCGGTTGAGAAGGATTTCAAAGCATCCGACGAGTTTGGAAGGTGGTGGCTCTGTCAACAGGTTGTCTTGCAGCAGAGAACCTCCAGCAGCCTCATGCAAGGTCTTCCTCCCTTCATCCCTGCCCTGTGATTCCACCAGCTGCTCCAGTGCTTCCTCGGGGATGTGTTGGAGCTGCCCCCGGGCCAGCTCTGGCGCTGGGCACGGGAGGCTGCTCCCTTTTATAGTGCCCCGGGGCATTGTGACCTCAGCGTTGCCAGGTGCTGGCATTGTGACGTGGGGGTGACAGAGCCCCCATGTGCAGCCCCGCCCATCCCCCCTCTGCCCAGCACCCTTTGGAGGAAGCCCTTGAGCCGCTGGCCCCCAATCACTCTCTGTACCTACAAGACAGGGGAGTAATCAACCTAACCATGGCCCTTTTTTGCAAAAATAGAGTCTGGATTTGTTGTCTGTCCAGCCTTATTTCATCTTCTCTCCTCTCCTCTCCTCTCCTCTCCTCTCCTCTCCTCTCCTCTCCTCTCCTCTCCTCTCCTCACTTCTCCTCTCTCCACTTTTTCCCTTTTCTTCTCTCCCCATAGTGAGTCAAATAACAAAAAGAATATTTGCCTGAAAGGACAGTGGAATTTCAGCTCCAAAACCACTTTCAAGGACTCATAACACAATGGATACATCTGTTTCACTTTTTAATTTATTTTATTTCATTCTATTTAGTCTTATATTTTTTTTAGTTTTGTTTTCCTTTGTTGCCCTCTCCTCTCTTCTCCTTTCTTCTCCTTCTTCTGTGGTCTTGCCTTGCCTTGCCTTGCCTTGCCTTGCCTTGCCTTGCCTTGCCTTGCCTTGCCTTGCCTTGCCTTGCCTTGCCTTGCCTTGCCTTGCCTTGCCTTGCCTTGCCTTGCCTTGCCTTGCCTTGCCTTGCCTTGCCTTGCCTTGCCTTGCCTTGCCTTGCCTTGCCTTGCCTTGCCTTGCCTTGCCTTGCCTTGCCTTGCCTTGCCTTGCCTTGCCTTGCCTTGCCTTGCCTTGCCTTGCCTTGCCTTGCCTTGCCTTGCCTTGCCTTGCCTTGCCTTGCCTTGCCTTGCCTTGCCTTGCCTTGCCTTGCCTTGCCTTGCCTTGCCTTGCCTTGCCTTGCCTTGCCTTGCCTTGCCTTGCCTTGCCTTGCCTTGCCTTGCCTTGCCTTGCCTTGCCTTGCCTTGCCTTGCCTTGCCTTGCCTTGCCTTGCCTTGCCTTGCCTTGCCTTGCCTTGCCTTGCCTTGCCTTGCCTTGCCTTGCCTTGCCTTGCCTTGCCTTGCCTTGCCTTGCCTTGCCTTGCCTTGCCTTGCCTTGCCTTGCCTTGCCTTGCCTTGCCTTGCCTTGCCTTGCCTTGCCTTGCCTTGCCTTGCCTTGCCTTGCCTTGCCTTGCCTTGCCTTGCCTTGCCTTGCCTTGCCTTGCCTTGCCTTGCCTTGCCTTGCCTTGCCTTGCCTTGCCTTGCCTTGCCTTGCCTTGCCTTGCCTTGCCTTGCCTTGCCTTGCCTTGCCTTGCCTTGCCTTGCCTTGCCTTGCCTTGCCTTGCCTTGCCTTGCCTTGCCTTGCCTTGCCTTGCCTTGCCTTGCCTTGCCTTGCCTTGCCTTGCCTTGCCTTGCCTTGCCTTGCCTTGCCTTGCCTTGCCTTGCCTTGCCTTGCCTTGCCTTGCCTTGCCTTGCCTTGCCTTGCCTTGCCTTGCCTTGCCTTGCCTTGCCTTGCCTTGCAACACTCCTTTGCTCTTGCCACTGCAATCCGGTTGAGAAGGATTTCAAAGCATCCGACGAGTTTGGAAGGTGGTGGCTCTGTCAACAGGTTGTCTTGCAGCAGAGAACCTCCAGCAGCCTCATGCAAGGTCTTCCTCCCTTCATCCCTGCCCTGTGATTCCACCAGCTGATCCAGTGCTTCCTCGGGGATGTGTTGGAGCTGCCCCCGGGCCAGCTCTGGCGCTGGGCACGGGAGGCTGCTCCCTTTTATAGTGCCCCGGGGCATTGTGACCTCAGCGTTGCCAGGTGCTGGCATTGTGACGTGGGGGTGACAGAGCCCCCATGTGCAGCCCCGCCCATCCCCCCTCTGCCCAGCACCCTTTGGAGGAAGCCCTTGAGCCGCTGGCCCCCAATCACTCTCTGTACCTACAAGACAGGGGAGTAATCAACCTAACCATGGCCCTTTTTTGCAAAAATAGAGTCTGGATTTGTTGTCTGTCCAGCCTTATTTCATCTTCTCTCCTCTCCTCTCCTCTCCTCTCCTCTCCTCTCCTCTCCTCTCCTCTCCTCTCCTCTCCTCTCCTCACTTCTCCTCTCTCCACTTTTTCCCTTTTCTTCTCTCCCCATAGTGAGTCAAATAACAAAAAGAATATTTGCCTGAAAGGACAGTGGAATTTCAGCTCCAAAACCACTTTCAAGGACTCATAACACAATGGATACATCTGTTTCACTTTTTAATTTATTTTATTTCATTCTATTTAGTCTTATATTTTTTTTAGTTTTGTTTTCCTTTGTTGCCCTCTCCTCTCTTCTCCTTTCTTCTCCTTCTTCTGTGGTCTTGCCTTGCCTTGCCTTGCCTTGCCTTGCCTTGCCTTGCCTTGCCTTGCCTTGCCTTGCCTTGCCTTGCCTTGCCTTGCCTTGCCTTGCCTTGCCTTGCCTTGCCTTGCCTTGCCTTGCCTTGCCTTGCCTTGCCTTGCCTTGCCTTGCCTTGCCTTGCCTTGCCTTGCCTTGCCTTGCCTTGCCTTGCCTTGCCTTGCCTTGCCTTGCCTTGCCTTGCCTTGCCTTGCCTTGCCTTGCCTTGCCTTGCCTTGCCTTGCCTTGCCTTGCCTTGCCTTGCCTTGCCTTGCCTTGCCTTGCCTTGCCTTGCCTTGCCTTGCCTTGCCTTGCCTTGCCTTGCCTTGCCTTGCCTTGCCTTGCCTTGCCTTGCCTTGCCTTGCCTTGCCTTGCCTTGCCTTGCCTTGCCTTGCCTTGCCTTGCCTTGCCTTGCCTTGCCTTGCCTTGCCTTGCCTTGCCTTGCCTTGCCTTGCCTTGCCTTGCCTTGCCTTGCCTTGCCTTGCCTTGCCTTGCCTTGCCTTGCCTTGCCTTGCCTTGCCTTGCAACACTCCTTTGCTCTTGCCACTGCAATCCGGTTGAGAAGGATTTCAAAGCATCCGACGAGTTTGGAAGGTGGTGGCTCTGTCAACAGGTTGTCTTGCAGCAGAGAACCTCCAGCAGCCTCATGCAAGGTCTTCCTCCCTTCATCCCTGCCCTGTGATTCCACCAGCTGCTCCAGTGCTTCCTCGGGGATGTGTTGGAGCTGCCCCCGGGCCAGCTCTGGCGCTGGGCACGGGAGGCTGCTCCCTTTTATAGTGCCCCGGGGCATTGTGACCTCAGCGTTGCCAGGTGCTGGCATTGTGACGTGGGGGTGACAGAGCCCCCATGTGCAGCCCCGCCCATCCCCCCTCTGCCCAGCACCCTTTGGAGGAAGCCCTTGAGCCGCTGGCCCCCAATCACTCTCTGTACCTACAAGACAGGGGAGTAATCAACCTAACCATGGCCCTTTTTTGCAAAAATAGAGTCTGGATTTGTTGTCTGTCCAGCCTTATTTCATCTTCTCTCCTCTCCTCTCCTCTCCTCTCCTCTCCTCTCCTCTCCTCTCCTCTCCTCTCCTCTCCTCTCCTCACTTCTCCTCTCTCCACTTTTTCCCTTTTCTTCTCTCCCCATAGTGAGTCAAATAACAAAAAGAATATTTGCCTGAAAGGACAGTGGAATTTCAGCTCCAAAACCACTTTCAAGGACTCATAACACAATGGATACATCTGTTTCACTTTTTAATTTATTTTATTTCATTCTATTTAGTCTTATATTTTTTTTAGTTTTGTTTTCCTTTGTTGCCCTCTCCTCTCTTCTCCTTTCTTCTCCTTCTTCTGTGGTCTTGCCTTGCCTTGCCTTGCCTTGCCTTGCCTTGCCTTGCCTTGCCTTGCCTTGCCTTGCCTTGCCTTGCCTTGCCTTGCCTTGCCTTGCCTTGCCTTGCCTTGCCTTGCCTTGCCTTGCCTTGCCTTGCCTTGCCTTGCCTTGCCTTGCCTTGCCTTGCCTTGCCTTGCCTTGCCTTGCCTTGCCTTGCCTTGCCTTGCCTTGCCTTGCCTTGCCTTGCCTTGCCTTGCCTTGCCTTGCCTTGCCTTGCCTTGCCTTGCCTTGCCTTGCCTTGCCTTGCCTTGCCTTGCCTTGCCTTGCCTTGCCTTGCCTTGCCTTGCCTTGCCTTGCCTTGCCTTGCCTTGCCTTGCCTTGCCTTGCCTTGCCTTGCCTTGCCTTGCCTTGCCTTGCCTTGCCTTGCCTTGCCTTGCCTTGCCTTGCCTTGCCTTGCCTTGCCTTGCCTTGCCTTGCCTTGCCTTGCCTTGCCTTGCCTTGCCTTGCCTTGCCTTGCCTTGCCTTGCCTTGCCTTGCCTTGCCTTGCCTTGCCTTGCCTTGCCTTGCCTTGCCTTGCCTTGCCTTGCCTTGCCTTGCCTTGCCTTGCCTTGCCTTGCCTTGCCTTGCCTTGCCTTGCCTTGCCTTGCCTTGCCTTGCCTTGCCTTGCCTTGCCTTGCCTTGCCTTGCCTTGCCTTGCCTTGCCTTGCCTTGCCTTGCCTTGCCTTGCCTTGCCTTGCCTTGCCTTGCCTTGCCTTGCCTTGCCTTGCCTTGCCTTGCCTTGCCTTGCCTTGCCTTGCCTTGCCTTGCCTTGCCTTGCCTTGCCTTGCCTTGCCTTGCCTTGCCTTGCCTTGCCTTGCCTTGCCTTGCCTTGCCTTGCCTTGCCTTGCCTTGCCTTGCCTTGCCTTGCCTTGCCTTGCCTTGCCTTGCCTTGCCTTGCCTTGCCTTGCCTTGCCTTGCCTTGCCTTGCCTTGCCTTGCCTTGCCTTGCCTTGCCTTGCCTTGCCTTGCCTTGCCTTGCCTTGCCTTGCCTTGCCTTGCCTTGCCTTGCCTTGCCTTGCCTTGCCTTGCCTTGCCTTGCCTTGCCTTGCCTTGCCTTGCCTTGCCTTGCCTTGCCTTGCCTTGCCTTGCCTTGCCTTGCCTTGCCTTGCCTTGCCTTGCCTTGCCTTGCCTTGCCTTGCCTTGCCTTGCCTTGCCTTGCCTTGCCTTGCCTTGCCTTGCCTTGCCTTGCCTTGCCTTGCCTTGCCTTGCCTTGCCTTGCCTTGCCTTGCCTTGCCTTGCCTTGCCTTGCCTTGCCTTGCCTTGCCTTGCCTTGCCTTGCCTTGCCTTGCCTTGCCTTGCCTTGCCTTGCCTTGCCTTGCCTTGCCTTGCCTTGCCTTGCCTTGCCTTGCCTTGCCTTGCCTTGCCTTGCCTTGCCTTGCCTTGCCTTGCCTTGCTTGCCTTGCCTTGCCTTGCCTTGCCTTGCCTTGCCTTGCCTTGCCTTGCCTTGCCTTGCCTTGCCTTGCCTTGCCTTGCCTTGCCTTGCCTTGCCTTGCCTTGCCTTGCCTTGCCTTGCCTTGCCTTGCCTTGCCTTGCCTTGCCTTGCCTTGCCTTGCCTTGCCTTGCCTTGCCTTGCCTTGCCTTGCCTTGCCTTGCCTTGCCTTGCCTTGCCTTGCCTTGCCTTGCCTTGCCTTGCCTTGCCTTGCCTTGCCTTGCCTTGCCTTGCCTTGCCTTGCCTTGCCTTGCCTTGCCTTGCCTTGCCTTGCCTTGCCTTGCCTTGCCTTGCCTTGCCTTGCCTTGCCTTGCCTTGCCTTGCCTTGCCTTGCCTTGCCTTGCCTTGCCTTGCCTTGCCTTGCCTTGCCTTGCCTTGCCTTGCCTTGCCTTGCCTTGCCTTGCAACACTCCTTTGCTCTTGCCACTGCAATCCGGTTGAGAAGGATTTCAAAGCATCCGACGAGTTTGGAAGGTGGTGGCTCTGTCAACAGGTTGTCTTGCAGCAGAGAACCTCCAGCAGCCTCATGCAAGGTCTTCCTCCCTTCATCCCTGCCCTGTGATTCCACCAGCTGCTCCAGTGCTTCCTCGGGGATGTGTTGGAGCTGCCCCCGGGCCAGCTCTGGCGCTGGGCACGGGAGGCTGCTCCCTTTTATAGTGCCCCGGGGCATTGTGACCTCAGCGTTGCCAGGTGCTGGCATTGTGACGTGGGGGTGACAGAGCCCCCATGTGCAGCCCCGCCCATCCCCCCTCTGCCCAGCACCCTTTGGAGGAAGCCCTTGAGCCGCTGGCCCCCAATCACTCTCTGTACCTACAAGACAGGGGAGTAATCAACCTAACCATGGCCCTTTTTTGCAAAAATAGAGTCTGGATTTGTTGTCTGTCCAGCCTTATTTCATCTTCTCTCCTCTCCTCTCCTCTCCTCTCCTCTCCTCTCCTCTCCTCTCCTCTCCTCTCCTCTCCTCTCCTCTCCTCTCCTCTCCTCTCCTCTCCTCTCCTCACTTCTCCTCTCTCCACTTTTTCCCTTTTCTTCTCTCCCCATAGTGAGTCAAATAACAAAAAGAATATTTGCCTGAAAGGACAGTGGAATTTCAGCTCCAAAACCACTTTCAAGGACTCATAACACAATGGATACATCTGTTTCACTTTTTAATTTATTTTATTTCATTCTATTTAGTCTTATATTTTTTTTAGTTTTGTTTTCCTTTGTTGCCCTCTCCTCTCTTCTCCTTTCTTCTCCTTCTTCTGTGGTCTTGCCTTGCCTTGCCTTGCCTTGCCTTGCCTTGCCTTGCCTTGCCTTGCCTTGCCTTGCCTTGCCTTGCCTTGCCTTGCCTTGCCTTGCCTTGCCTTGCCTTGCCTTGCCTTGCCTTGCCTTGCCTTGCCTTGCCTTGCCTTGCCTTGCCTTGCCTTGCCTTGCCTTGCCTTGCCTTGCCTTGCCTTGCCTTGCCTTGCCTTGCCTTGCCTTGCCTTGCCTTGCCTTGCCTTGCCTTGCCTTGCCTTGCCTTGCCTTGCCTTGCCTTGCCTTGCCTTGCCTTGCCTTGCCTTGCCTTGCCTTGCCTTGCCTTGCCTTGCCTTGCCTTGCCTTGCCTTGCCTTGCCTTGCCTTGCCTTGCCTTGCCTTGCCTTGCCTTGCCTTGCCTTGCCTTGCCTTGCCTTGCCTTGCCTTGCCTTGCCTTGCCTTGCCTTGCCTTGCCTTGCCTTGCCTTGCCTTGCCTTGCCTTGCCTTGCCTTGCCTTGCCTTGCCTTGCCTTGCCTTGCCTTGCCTTGCCTTGCCTTGCCTTGCCTTGCCTTGCCTTGCCTTGCCTTGCCTTGCCTTGCCTTGCCTTGCCTTGCCTTGCCTTGCCTTGCCTTGCCTTGCCTTGCCTTGCCTTGCCTTGCCTTGCCTTGCCTTGCCTTGCCTTGCCTTGCCTTGCCTTGCCTTGCCTTGCCTTGCCTTGCCTTGCCTTGCCTTGCCTTGCCTTGCCTTGCCTTGCCTTGCCTTGCCTTGCCTTGCCTTGCCTTGCCTTGCCTTGCCTTGCCTTGCCTTGCCTTGCCTTGCCTTGCCTTGCCTTGCCTTGCCTTGCCTTGCCTTGCCTTGCCTTGCCTTGCCTTGCCTTGCCTTGCCTTGCCTTGCCTTGCCTTGCCTTGCCTTGCCTTGCCTTGCCTTGCCTTGCCTTGCCTTGCCTTGCCTTGCCTTGCCTTGCCTTGCCTTGCCTTGCCTTGCCTTGCCTTGCCTTGCCTTGCCTTGCCTTGCCTTGCCTTGCCTTGCCTTGCCTTGCCTTGCCTTGCCTTGCCTTGCCTTGCCTTGCCTTGCCTTGCCTTGCCTTGCCTTGCCTTGCCTTGCCTTGCCTTGCCTTGCCTTGCCTTGCCTTGCCTTGCCTTGCCTTGCCTTGCCTTGCCTTGCCTTGCCTTGCCTTGCCTTGCCTTGCCTTGCCTTGCCTTGCCTTGCCTTGCCTTGCCTTGCCTTGCCTTGCCTTGCCTTGCCTTGCCTTGCCTTGCCTTGCCTTGCCTTGCCTTGCAACACTCCTTTGCTCTTGCCACTGCAATCCGGTTGAGAAGGATTTCAAAGCATCCGACGAGTTTGGAAGGTGGTGGCTCTGTCAACAGGTTGTCTTGCAGCAGAGAACCTCCAGCAGCCTCATGCAAGGTCTTCCTCCCTTCATCCCTGCCCTGTGATTCCACCAGCTGCTCCAGTGCTTCCTCGGGGATGTGTTGGAGCTGCCCCCGGGCCAGCTCTGGCGCTGGGCACGGGAGGCTGCTCCCTTTTATAGTGCCCCGGGGCATTGTGACCTCAGCGTTGCCAGGTGCTGGCATTGTGACGTGGGGGTGACAGAGCCCCCATGTGCAGCCCCGCCCATCCCCCCTCTGCCCAGCACCCTTTGGAGGAAGCCCTTGAGCCGCTGGCCCCCAATCACTCTCTGTACCTACAAGACAGGGGAGTAATCAACCTAACCATGGCCCTTTTTTGCAAAAATAGAGTCTGGATTTGTTGTCTGTCCAGCCTTATTTCATCTTCTCTCCTCTCCTCTCCTCTCCTCTCCTCTCCTCTCCTCTCCTCTCCTCTCCTCTCCTCTCCTCTCCTCTCCTCACTTCTCCTCTCTCCACTTTTTCCCTTTTCTTCTCTCCCCATAGTGAGTCAAATAACAAAAAGAATATTTGCCTGAAAGGACAGTGGAATTTCAGCTCCAAAACCACTTTCAAGGACTCATAACACAATGGATACATCTGTTTCACTTTTTAATTTATTTTATTTCATTCTATTTAGTCTTATATTTTTTTTAGTTTTGTTTTCCTTTGTTGCCCTCTCCTCTCTTCTCCTTTCTTCTCCTTCTTCTGTGGTCTTGCCTTGCCTTGCCTTGCCTTGCCTTGCCTTGCCTTGCCTTGCCTTGCCTTGCCTTGCCTTGCCTTGCCTTGCCTTGCCTTGCCTTGCCTTGCCTTGCCTTGCCTTGCCTTGCCTTGCCTTGCCTTGCCTTGCCTTGCCTTGCCTTGCCTTGCCTTGCCTTGCCTTGCCTTGCCTTGCCTTGCCTTGCCTTGCCTTGCCTTGCCTTGCCTTGCCTTGCCTTGCCTTGCCTTGCCTTGCCTTGCCTTGCCTTGCCTTGCCTTGCCTTGCCTTGCCTTGCCTTGCCTTGCCTTGCCTTGCCTTGCCTTGCCTTGCCTTGCCTTGCCTTGCCTTGCCTTGCCTTGCCTTGCCTTGCCTTGCCTTGCCTTGCCTTGCCTTGCCTTGCCTTGCCTTGCCTTGCCTTGCCTTGCCTTGCCTTGCCTTGCCTTGCCTTGCCTTGCCTTGCCTTGCCTTGCCTTGCCTTGCCTTGCCTTGCCTTGCCTTGCCTTGCCTTGCCTTGCCTTGCCTTGCCTTGCCTTGCCTTGCCTTGCCTTGCCTTGCCTTGCCTTGCCTTGCCTTGCCTTGCCTTGCCTTGCCTTGCCTTGCCTTGCCTTGCCTTGCCTTGCCTTGCCTTGCCTTGCCTTGCCTTGCCTTGCCTTGCCTTGCCTTGCCTTGCCTTGCCTTGCCTTGCCTTGCCTTGCCTTGCCTTGCCTTGCCTTGCCTTGCCTTGCCTTGCCTTGCCTTGCCTTGCCTTGCCTTGCCTTGCCTTGCCTTGCCTTGCCTTGCCTTGCCTTGCCTTGCCTTGCCTTGCCTTGCCTTGCCTTGCCTTGCCTTGCCTTGCCTTGCCTTGCCTTGCCTTGCCTTGCCTTGCCTTGCCTTGCCTTGCCTTGCCTTGCCTTGCCTTGCCTTGCCTTGCCTTGCCTTGCCTTGCCTTGCCTTGCCTTGCCTTGCCTTGCCTTGCCTTGCCTTGCCTTGCCTTGCCTTGCCTTGCCTTGCCTTGCCTTGCCTTGCCTTGCCTTGCCTTGCCTTGCCTTGCCTTGCCTTGCCTTGCCTTGCCTTGCCTTGCCTTGCCTTGCCTTGCAACACTCCTTTGCTCTTGCCACTGCAATCCGGTTGAGAAGGATTTCAAAGCATCCGACGAGTTTGGAAGGTGGTGGCTCTGTCAACAGGTTGTCTTGCAGCAGAGAACCTCCAGCAGCCTCATGCAAGGTCTTCCTCCCTTCATCCCTGCCCTGTGATTCCACCAGCTGCTCCAGTGCTTCCTCGGGGATGTGTTGGAGCTGCCCCCGGGCCAGCTCTGGCGCTGGGCACGGGAGGCTGCTCCCTTTTATAGTGCCCCGGGGCATTGTGACCTCAGCGTTGCCAGGTGCTGGCATTGTGACGTGGGGGTGACAGAGCCCCCATGTGCAGCCCCGCCCATCCCCCCTCTGCCCAGCACCCTTTGGAGGAAGCCCTTGAGCCGCTGGCCCCCAATCACTCTCTGTACCTACAAGACAGGGGAGTAATCAACCTAACCATGGCCCTTTTTTGCAAAAATAGAGTCTGGATTTGTTGTCTGTCCAGCCTTATTTCATCTTCTCTCCTCTCCTCTCCTCTCCTCTCCTCTCCTCTCCTCTCCTCTCCTCTCCTCTCCTCTCCTCTCCTCACTTCTCCTCTCTCCACTTTTTCCCTTTTCTTCTCTCCCCATAGTGAGTCAAATAACAAAAAGAATATTTGCCTGAAAGGACAGTGGAATTTCAGCTCCAAAACCACTTTCAAGGACTCATAACACAATGGATACATCTGTTTCACTTTTTAATTTATTTTATTTCATTCTATTTAGTCTTATATTTTTTTTAGTTTTGTTTTCCTTTGTTGCCCTCTCCTCTCTTCTCCTTTCTTCTCCTTCTTCTGTGGTCTTGCCTTGCCTTGCCTTGCCTTGCCTTGCCTTGCCTTGCCTTGCCTTGCCTTGCCTTGCCTTGCCTTGCCTTGCCTTGCCTTGCCTTGCCTTGCCTTGCCTTGCCTTGCCTTGCCTTGCCTTGCCTTGCCTTGCCTTGCCTTGCCTTGCCTTGCCTTGCCTTGCCTTGCCTTGCCTTGCCTTGCCTTGCCTTGCCTTGCCTTGCCTTGCCTTGCCTTGCCTTGCCTTGCCTTGCCTTGCCTTGCCTTGCCTTGCCTTGCCTTGCCTTGCCTTGCCTTGCCTTGCCTTGCCTTGCCTTGCCTTGCCTTGCCTTGCCTTGCCTTGCCTTGCCTTGCCTTGCCTTGCCTTGCCTTGCCTTGCCTTGCCTTGCCTTGCCTTGCCTTGCCTTGCCTTGCCTTGCCTTGCCTTGCCTTGCCTTGCCTTGCCTTGCCTTGCCTTGCCTTGCCTTGCCTTGCCTTGCCTTGCCTTGCCTTGCCTTGCCTTGCCTTGCCTTGCCTTGCCTTGCCTTGCCTTGCCTTGCCTTGCCTTGCCTTGCCTTGCCTTGCCTTGCCTTGCCTTGCCTTGCCTTGCCTTGCCTTGCCTTGCCTTGCCTTGCCTTGCCTTGCCTTGCCTTGCCTTGCCTTGCCTTGCCTTGCCTTGCCTTGCCTTGCCTTGCCTTGCCTTGCCTTGCCTTGCCTTGCCTTGCCTTGCCTTGCCTTGCCTTGCCTTGCCTTGCCTTGCCTTGCCTTGCCTTGCCTTGCCTTGCCTTGCCTTGCCTTGCCTTGCCTTGCCTTGCCTTGCCTTGCCTTGCCTTGCCTTGCCTTGCCTTGCCTTGCCTTGCCTTGCCTTGCCTTGCCTTGCCTTGCCTTGCCTTGCCTTGCCTTGCCTTGCCTTGCCTTGCCTTGCCTTGCCTTGCCTTGCCTTGCCTTGCCTTGCCTTGCCTTGCCTTGCCTTGCCTTGCCTTGCCTTGCCTTGCCTTGCCTTGCCTTGCCTTGCCTTGCCTTGCCTTGCCTTGCCTTGCCTTGCCTTGCCTTGCCTTGCCTTGCCTTGCCTTGCCTTGCCTTGCCTTGCCTTGCCTTGCCTTGCCTTGCCTTGCCTTGCCTTGCCTTGCCTTGCCTTGCCTTGCCTTGCCTTGCCTTGCCTTGCCTTGCCTTGCCTTGCCTTGCCTTGCCTTGCCTTGCCTTGCCTTGCCTTGCCTTGCCTTGCCTTGCCTTGCCTTGCCTTGCCTTGCCTTGCCTTGCCTTGCCTTGCCTTGCCTTGCCTTGCCTTGCCTTGCCTTGCCTTGCCTTGCCTTGCCTTGCCTTGCCTTGCCTTGCCTTGCCTTGCCTTGCCTTGCCTTGCCTTGCCTTGCCTTGCCTTGCCTTGCCTTGCCTTGCCTTGCCTTGCCTTGCCTTGCCTTGCCTTGCCTTGCCTTGCCTTGCCTTGCCTTGCCTTGCCTTGCCTTGCCTTGCCTTGCCTTGCCTTGCCTTGCCTTGCCTTGCCTTGCCTTGCCTTGCCTTGCCTTGCCTTGCCTTGCCTTGCCTTGCCTTGCCTTGCCTTGCCTTGCCTTGCCTTGCCTTGCCTTGCCTTGCCTTGCCTTGCCTTGCCTTGCCTTGCCTTGCCTTGCCTTGCCTTGCCTTGCCTTGCCTTGCCTTGCCTTGCCTTGCCTTGCCTTGCCTTGCCTTGCCTTGCCTTGCCTTGCCTTGCCTTGCCTTGCCTTGCCTTGCCTTGCCTTGCCTTGCCTTGCCTTGCCTTGCCTTGCCTTGCCTTGCCTTGCCTTGCCTTGCCTTGCCTTGCCTTGCCTTGCCTTGCCTTGCCTTGCCTTGCCTTGCCTTGCCTTGCCTTGCCTTGCCTTGCCTTGCCTTGCCTTGCCTTGCCTTGCCTTGCCTTGCCTTGCCTTGCCTTGCCTTGCCTTGCCTTGCCTTGCCTTGCCTTGCCTTGCCTTGCCTTGCCTTGCCTTGCCTTGCCTTGCCTTGCCTTGCCTTGCCTTGCCTTGCCTTGCCTTGCCTTGCCTTGCCTTGCCTTGCCTTGCCTTGCCTTGCCTTGCCTTGCCTTGCCTTGCCTTGCCTTGCCTTGCCTTGCCTTGCCTTGCCTTGCCTTGCCTTGCCTTGCCTTGCCTTGCCTTGCCTTGCCTTGCCTTGCCTTGCCTTGCCTTGCCTTGCCTTGCCTTGCCTTGCCTTGCCTTGCCTTGCCTTGCCTTGCCTTGCCTTGCCTTGCCTTGCCTTGCCTTGCCTTGCCTTGCCTTGCCTTGCCTTGCCTTGCCTTGCCTTGCCTTGCCTTGCCTTGCCTTGCCTTGCCTTGCCTTGCCTTGCCTTGCCTTGCCTTGCCTTGCCTTGCCTTGCCTTGCCTTGCCTTGCCTTGCCTTGCCTTGCCTTGCCTTGCCTTGCCTTGCCTTGCCTTGCCTTGCCTTGCCTTGCCTTGCCTTGCCTTGCCTTGCCTTGCCTTGCCTTGCCTTGCCTTGCCTTGCCTTGCCTTGCCTTGCCTTGCCTTGCCTTGCCTTGCCTTGCCTTGCCTTGCAACACTCCTTTGCTCTTGCCACTGCAATCCGGTTGAGAAGGATTTCAAAGCATCCGACGAGTTTGGAAGGTGGTGGCTCTGTCAACAGGTTGTCTTGCAGCAGAGAACCTCCAGCAGCCTCATGCAAGGTCTTCCTCCCTTCATCCCTGCCCTGTGATTCCACCAGCTGCTCCAGTGCTTCCTCGGGGATGTGTTGGAGCTGCCCCCGGGCCAGCTCTGGCGCTGGGCACGGGAGGCTGCTCCCTTTTATAGTGCCCCGGGGCATTGTGACCTCAGCGTTGCCAGGTGCTGGCATTGTGACGTGGGGGTGACAGAGCCCCCATGTGCAGCCCCGCCCATCCCCCCTCTGCCCAGCACCCTTTGGAGGAAGCCCTTGAGCCGCTGGCCCCCAATCACTCTCTGTACCTACAAGACAGGGGAGTAATCAACCTAACCATGGCCCTTTTTTGCAAAAATAGAGTCTGGATTTGTTGTCTGTCCAGCCTTATTTCATCTTCTCTCCTCTCCTCTCCTCTCCTCTCCTCTCCTCTCCTCTCCTCTCCTCTCCTCTCCTCTCCTCTCCTCACTTCTCCTCTCTCCACTTTTTCCCTTTTCTTCTCTCCCCATAGTGAGTCAAATAACAAAAAGAATATTTGCCTGAAAGGACAGTGGAATTTCAGCTCCAAAACCACTTTCAAGGACTCATAACACAATGGATACATCTGTTTCACTTTTTAATTTATTTTATTTCATTCTATTTAGTCTTATATTTTTTTTAGTTTTGTTTTCCTTTGTTGCCCTCTCCTCTCTTCTCCTTTCTTCTCCTTCTTCTGTGGTCTTGCCTTGCCTTGCCTTGCCTTGCCTTGCCTTGCCTTGCCTTGCCTTGCCTTGCCTTGCCTTGCCTTGCCTTGCCTTGCCTTGCCTTGCCTTGCCTTGCCTTGCCTTGCCTTGCAACACTCCTTTGCTCTTGCCACTGCAATCCGGTTGAGAAGGATTTCAAAGCATCCGACGAGTTTGGAAGGTGGTGGCTCTGTCAACAGGTTGTCTTGCAGCAGAGAACCTCCAGCAGCCTCATGCAAGGTCTTCCTCCCTTCATCCCTGCCCTGTGATTCCACCAGCTGCTCCAGTGCTTCCTCGGGGATGTGTTGGAGCTGCCCCCGGGCCAGCTCTGGCGCTGGGCACGGGAGGCTGCTCCCTTTTATAGTGCCCCGGGGCATTGTGACCTCAGCGTTGCCAGGTGCTGGCATTGTGACGTGGGGGTGACAGAGCCCCCATGTGCAGCCCCGCCCATCCCCCCTCTGCCCAGCACCCTTTGGAGGAAGCCCTTGAGCCGCTGGCCCCCAATCACTCTCTGTACCTACAAGACAGGGGAGTAATCAACCTAACCATGGCCCTTTTTTGCAAAAATAGAGTCTGGATTTGTTGTCTGTCCAGCCTTATTTCATCTTCTCTCCTCTCCTCTCCTCTCCTCTCCTCTCCTCTCCTCTCCTCTCCTCTCCTCTCCTCTCCTCTCCTCTCCTCTCCTCTCCTCTCCTCACTTCTCCTCTCTCCACTTTTTCCCTTTTCTTCTCTCCCCATAGTGAGTCAAATAACAAAAAGAATATTTGCCTGAAAGGACAGTGGAATTTCAGCTCCAAAACCACTTTCAAGGACTCATAACACAATGGATACATCTGTTTCACTTTTTAATTTATTTTATTTCATTCTATTTAGTCTTATATTTTTTTTAGTTTTGTTTTCCTTTGTTGCCCTCTCCTCTCTTCTCCTTTCTTCTCCTTCTTCTGTGGTCTTGCCTTGCCTTGCCTTGCCTTGCCTTGCCTTGCCTTGCCTTGCCTTGCCTTGCCTTGCCTTGCCTTGCCTTGCCTTGCCTTGCCTTGCCTTGCCTTGCCTTGCCTTGCCTTGCCTTGCCTTGCCTTGCCTTGCCTTGCCTTGCCTTGCCTTGCCTTGCCTTGCCTTGCCTTGCCTTGCCTTGCCTTGCCTTGCCTTGCCTTGCCTTGCCTTGCCTTGCCTTGCCTTGCCTTGCCTTGCCTTGCCTTGCCTTGCCTTGCCTTGCCTTGCCTTGCCTTGCCTTGCCTTGCCTTGCCTTGCCTTGCCTTGCCTTGCCTTGCCTTGCCTTGCCTTGCCTTGCCTTGCCTTGCCTTGCCTTGCCTTGCCTTGCCTTGCCTTGCCTTGCCTTGCCTTGCCTTGCCTTGCCTTGCCTTGCCTTGCCTTGCCTTGCCTTGCCTTGCCTTGCCTTGCCTTGCCTTGCCTTGCCTTGCCTTGCCTTGCCTTGCCTTGCCTTGCCTTGCCTTGCCTTGCCTTGCCTTGCCTTGCCTTGCCTTGCCTTGCCTTGCCTTGCCTTGCCTTGCCTTGCCTTGCCTTGCCTTGCCTTGCCTTGCCTTGCCTTGCCTTGCCTTGCCTTGCCTTGCCTTGCCTTGCCTTGCCTTGCCTTGCCTTGCCTTGCCTTGCCTTGCCTTGCCTTGCCTTGCCTTGCCTTGCCTTGCCTTGCCTTGCCTTGCCTTGCCTTGCCTTGCCTTGCCTTGCCTTGCCTTGCCTTGCCTTGCCTTGCCTTGCCTTGCCTTGCCTTGCCTTGCCTTGCCTTGCCTTGCCTTGCCTTGCCTTGCCTTGCCTTGCCTTGCCTTGCCTTGCCTTGCCTTGCCTTGCCTTGCCTTGCCTTGCCTTGCCTTGCCTTGCCTTGCCTTGCCTTGCCTTGCCTTGCCTTGCCTTGCCTTGCCTTGCCTTGCCTTGCCTTGCCTTGCCTTGCCTTGCCTTGCCTTGCCTTGCCTTGCCTTGCCTTGCCTTGCCTTGCCTTGCCTTGCCTTGCCTTGCCTTGCCTTGCCTTGCCTTGCCTTGCCTTGCCTTGCCTTGCCTTGCCTTGCCTTGCCTTGCCTTGCCTTGCCTTGCCTTGCCTTGCCTTGCCTTGCCTTGCCTTGCCTTGCCTTGCCTTGCCTTGCCTTGCCTTGCCTTGCCTTGCCTTGCCTTGCCTTGCCTTGCCTTGCCTTGCCTTGCCTTGCCTTGCCTTGCCTTGCCTTGCCTTGCCTTGCCTTGCCTTGCCTTGCCTTGCCTTGCCTTGCCTTGCCTTGCCTTGCCTTGCCTTGCCTTGCCTTGCCTTGCCTTGCCTTGCCTTGCCTTGCCTTGCCTTGCCTTGCCTTGCCTTGCCTTGCAACACTCCTTTGCTCTTGCCACTGCAATCCGGTTGAGAAGGATTTCAAAGCATCCGACGAGTTTGGAAGGTGGTGGCTCTGTCAACAGGTTGTCTTGCAGCAGAGAACCTCCAGCAGCCTCATGCAAGGTCTTCCTCCCTTCATCCCTGCCCTGTGATTCCACCAGCTGCTCCAGTGCTTCCTCGGGGATGTGTTGGAGCTGCCCCCGGGCCAGCTCTGGCGCTGGGCACGGGAGGCTGCTCCCTTTTATAGTGCCCCGGGGCATTGTGACCTCAGCGTTGCCAGGTGCTGGCATTGTGACGTGGGGGTGACAGAGCCCCCATGTGCAGCCCCGCCCATCCCCCCTCTGCCCAGCACCCTTTGGAGGAAGCCCTTGAGCCGCTGGCCCCCAATCACTCTCTGTACCTACAAGACAGGGGAGTAATCAACCTAACCATGGCCCTTTTTTGCAAAAATAGAGTCTGGATTTGTTGTCTGTCCAGCCTTATTTCATCTTCTCTCCTCTCCTCTCCTCTCCTCTCCTCTCCTCTCCTCTCCTCTCCTCTCCTCTCCTCACTTCTCCTCTCTCCACTTTTTCCCTTTTCTTCTCTCCCCATAGTGAGTCAAATAACAAAAAGAATATTTGCCTGAAAGGACAGTGGAATTTCAGCTCCAAAACCACTTTCAAGGACTCATAACACAATGGATACATCTGTTTCACTTTTTAATTTATTTTATTTCATTCTATTTAGTCTTATATTTTTTTTAGTTTTGTTTTCCTTTGTTGCCCTCTCCTCTCTTCTCCTTTCTTCTCCTTCTTCTGTGGTCTTGCCTTGCCTTGCCTTGCCTTGCCTTGCCTTGCCTTGCCTTGCCTTGCCTTGCCTTGCCTTGCCTTGCCTTGCCTTGCCTTGCCTTGCCTTGCCTTGCCTTGCCTTGCCTTGCCTTGCCTTGCCTTGCCTTGCCTTGCCTTGCCTTGCCTTGCCTTGCCTTGCCTTGCCTTGCCTTGCCTTGCCTTGCCTTGCCTTGCCTTGCCTTGCCTTGCCTTGCCTTGCCTTGCCTTGCCTTGCCTTGCCTTGCCTTGCCTTGCCTTGCCTTGCCTTGCCTTGCCTTGCCTTGCCTTGCCTTGCCTTGCCTTGCCTTGCCTTGCCTTGCCTTGCCTTGCCTTGCCTTGCCTTGCCTTGCCTTGCCTTGCCTTGCCTTGCCTTGCCTTGCCTTGCCTTGCCTTGCCTTGCCTTGCCTTGCCTTGCCTTGCCTTGCCTTGCCTTGCCTTGCCTTGCCTTGCCTTGCCTTGCCTTGCCTTGCCTTGCCTTGCCTTGCCTTGCCTTGCCTTGCCTTGCCTTGCCTTGCCTTGCCTTGCCTTGCCTTGCCTTGCCTTGCCTTGCCTTGCCTTGCCTTGCCTTGCCTTGCCTTGCCTTGCCTTGCCTTGCCTTGCCTTGCCTTGCCTTGCCTTGCCTTGCCTTGCCTTGCCTTGCCTTGCCTTGCCTTGCCTTGCCTTGCCTTGCCTTGCCTTGCCTTGCCTTGCCTTGCCTTGCCTTGCCTTGCCTTGCCTTGCCTTGCCTTGCCTTGCCTTGCCTTGCCTTGCCTTGCCTTGCCTTGCCTTGCCTTGCCTTGCCTTGCCTTGCCTTGCCTTGCCTTGCCTTGCCTTGCCTTGCCTTGCCTTGCCTTGCCTTGCCTTGCCTTGCCTTGCCTTGCCTTGCCTTGCCTTGCCTTGCCTTGCCTTGCCTTGCCTTGCCTTGCCTTGCCTTGCCTTGCCTTGCCTTGCCTTGCCTTGCCTTGCCTTGCCTTGCCTTGCCTTGCCTTGCCTTGCCTTGCCTTGCCTTGCCTTGCCTTGCCTTGCCTTGCCTTGCCTTGCCTTGCCTTGCAACACTCCTTTGCTCTTGCCACTGCAATCCGGTTGAGAAGGATTTCAAAGCATCCGACGAGTTTGGAAGGTGGTGGCTCTGTCAACAGGTTGTCTTGCAGCAGAGAACCTCCAGCAGCCTCATGCAAGGTCTTCCTCCCTTCATCCCTGCCCTGTGATTCCACCAGCTGCTCCAGTGCTTCCTCGGGGATGTGTTGGAGCTGCCCCCGGGCCAGCTCTGGCGCTGGGCACGGGAGGCTGCTCCCTTTTATAGTGCCCCGGGGCATTGTGACCTCAGCGTTGCCAGGTGCTGGCATTGTGACGTGGGGGTGACAGAGCCCCCATGTGCAGCCCCGCCCATCCCCCCTCTGCCCAGCACCCTTTGGAGGAAGCCCTTGAGCCGCTGGCCCCCAATCACTCTCTGTACCTACAAGACAGGGGAGTAATCAACCTAACCATGGCCCTTTTTTGCAAAAATAGAGTCTGGATTTGTTGTCTGTCCAGCCTTATTTCATCTTCTCTCCTCTCCTCTCCTCTCCTCTCCTCTCCTCTCCTCTCCTCTCCTCTCCTCTCCTCTCCTCTCCTCTCCTCTCCTCACTTCTCCTCTCTCCACTTTTTCCCTTTTCTTCTCTCCCCATAGTGAGTCAAATAACAAAAAGAATATTTGCCTGAAAGGACAGTGGAATTTCAGCTCCAAAACCACTTTCAAGGACTCATAACACAATGGATACATCTGTTTCACTTTTTAATTTATTTTATTTCATTCTATTTAGTCTTATATTTTTTTTAGTTTTGTTTTCCTTTGTTGCCCTCTCCTCTCTTCTCCTTTCTTCTCCTTCTTCTGTGGTCTTGCCTTGCCTTGCCTTGCCTTGCCTTGCCTTGCCTTGCCTTGCCTTGCCTTGCCTTGCCTTGCCTTGCCTTGCCTTGCCTTGCCTTGCCTTGCCTTGCCTTGCCTTGCCTTGCCTTGCCTTGCCTTGCCTTGCCTT
>NW_027043504.1:0-75000 GCF_036013475.1 Columba livia
TCCTCACCACCTGGAACCAGTGTCTCCAAGTCTTTCCTTCAGCAGCCTCCAGGGACAGGGACCTGGACTGGTTGTTTCCTTCACAGCTGTGTCAGTGATGGCCCTTCATGGGGTCCAAACACCCTCAGAAACTTGGGGTTTGCTTCTGCCTTTCACTTCATTAGAGGTTTGTTCATTCTCTCAGTAGCTGCAGTTCAGGATCATGGCAGCAGAGGGCTCACTAACATCTAAAATGCTCTTACAAGCCAAGGCTCTGTGCATCATTATCCTAAAGGCTTCAAGTGGGTGCCTAAATCACCATGTGAGTGAGGAGTGTCCCTGGCAATCTCAGGTGCCACAGCACAGCGATACTTGTGTTCAGGAGCTGGTAAAGGGACCCATCTCCTGTTCTGTAATGGTGTCTGAGTTTGCTCAGGTCACCCCTGACTGGAGCCCCATCCACTGCTGGGTGTTCTCCAGACTCCTGCCTTCAGGAACAAAGTCCAGGAGACCTTGCTGGTGAAGATGGAGGCAAAGAAGCCATGAAGAACCTCAGTCCCATCTGATTCTACTCTTATGAAGTTCAGCAGCAGGCCCACGTTCACCATGCCTATTCTTTCACTGCAAGTTAAGCTCTGTCAGCTCATCTTGCTGCCCTTCCCGTGCAGGTATGAATTCCAGGGCAGCTTTGGCATCATCCCCACATCCATGGACAAGGTTTCTAAATTTCTCCTTTGCAGCTCCCCTGCTTCCACCTCCTCTGTGCTACCTTTGTGCCCTGCAGCTCCATCAGTTCAAATGAGCAGCCTCACAAGATAAATGCTTTTGTTCATGGGTACTTGGAGAGATCATTCTTGTGCTTAGAGCAGGCTGTCCTGTAAGGATTATCAGATTTCCTGAGCTCCTTCAGCCTTCAGATCTACTTCCATGTCACCACTTTGCCCACCATCCCCCAGTATGTCCTTTGGAGCCCACCAGCCTGTGCTCTGCTGCTGGCCTTCCTCCCTCCCCTCTGGTGCCTGGGACCCCTCTGTGTCCTGCTCATGACAGCCAAGGTGGACACTGATGTTCACATCCCTCACCAGGGTTTCCTTGTTTCCCAGTTACAGATCCAGTTGAGCATCACCCTTTTTGGCCCATCAGGCAGACATGTTAAGCAGTTGACCCAAGATCCTTTGGACTGTTGGCACCTGCAGCTTTGCCTGGCCAGTGACTGTCAGAGCAATTACAGTTCCCCATAGGAACGTACTCATTGACTGGTGAGTTGCTCGAGTTGCCGACAGAAGATCCATTTCTTCTCCATGATCAAGTAATTTGTGGCACACAACATGTTGTCACGCTGTACTGGGCTTACATGGCAAAGTCTTGGAACTGGGGGTGAGTGTGGCTGTGCTACAGTTGTCACCGCTCTGAGAAGACAACAGGAGTTTGACCAATGTCAGACAGAGCCGATTTCAGCTGCTCCAAGATGGACCCACTCCTTGCCAAATCTGAGCCACTCAGCGATGCTGGCAGCACCTCTGGGATATTGTATTTGAGAAAGGGTAAAAAACGCTGCACAACAGCAGGTGGGAGAGAGGAGGGAGGAGATGGGAGAGAAAAGCACTGCAGACACCAAGGTCATATCCCATAGGACCCAAGCAGGTCCCTCAGCAGGCCAAAGCTTGCTCTCCTGAAATCCTGCTCTTGGCCTTGTTCTCATCTCCCAGGAGCCTCAGCTCCACTTTCCATCCCTGACTGTTCCATCCTGACCAACTCTTTCTGGTTTGTAAGTGTGAAGTCCCACAGGGCACCTCACCTCACTGACTCCTCAGTCACCCGTGTCAGGAAGATGTTGTCAATGGGCTCCAAACCCTCCTGGATGGCTGGGACCTTGCAGATATTGGGATATCTCAGGTCTGCCATGAGGACACGGCCCTGGAAACATGAGGCTTCTTTCATTTGTCTGAAGGAGTCCTCATCTCATTCCTCTTCCTCATCAGTGACTCTGTAGCTGATGTTCAATCACCACAACACTGCCCATGTTGTTCTGCCCTCTCATGCTGACTCCTCAACATTCAGCTGACATTGTCTGCCCCCAGACAGAGCTCCACGCATTCCTGCTGGTCTACCATATGAAGGGAAACATCAGAAACTCCAGACCTCTGGCATTATGAGTATCAGACACCCAAGACCCCACTTTTTAGCCAGGAGATTATATTTATAGTGTCCTGTAACGCCTCATGATGTTATGCTGAGAGAGACACCCTCATCAGGATAAACCATCTGTGTGCAAACGTTAACAGCTGAGCAAATGGAGCTTCAGTCCAGGGAGAGTCCAGACCTTGTGAATATCTGGTGTTTGCCCATCAGAAATCTCTGAATTGTGACAAGATGAAATGCCGAGTTCTCAGTGACCCTGAGGAGAAGGGCCTGGGCACTACAAGGTCCCCACACCAGCCCGTGGTGCACGCTCACCATGAACAAGGCAGCTGCACACGGGGCTGCATGAGGAGGAGCGTGGGGACCCAGACACCTGCAGTTCTCATCCCATTCGGTTCAGCACTGGTGTGACCCACACACACGGGTGTGTGCCAGTGTGCGGCTTCCCAGTTTGGAGCAGCAGGGAGGAACTGGAGAGTGCAGGGCTGTGCCAAGGCAGGTTCAGCACCTTGTGCACATGGTGTGGGGTGCTGAGGGACCTGGGCTGCTTTGGCCCAGCAGCTCTGGGGAGGCTGCAGCAGTGCAGGAGTAGCCTGAGAGTGCTTGAAGGGCGGTTTCAGAGATGGTGGAGGTTTCTTCATAGAGGGAAAGAGCTTGAGAAAGAAATAATGACCCAAAGTGCAGCTGGGGAGGTCCAGGCTGGACATGAGCAGAAAGGAATGTGATGGAAGGGCAGTGCTGTGGGGGAGCAGGTCAGCAGAGGGAGTCTGCATCAGCCCAAGGCTTTGTGCTTCAAGGACCAGCTGGGGAGGATGGAGAGATCTCAGCAAAGGAAGGAAGATGCTCAGACAGGAGCAAGGTGGGGCAGCAGGGGGGATGTCTCCAGCCTGCAGGGACAGAGGTGCAGGGGATGCCACAGCACAGGACAGGCTGTCGTGGAGATGATCACGGGATGGAAAGAGGCTGAAAGCCCCACCAGACATGAGCTCCTTCTCCCCTTGGCTGTGGCTGTTGTCTGCACCTCTGATGCCTGTGAGGAGACACCTTGTCCTTGCAGCACAGGGGCCTCATGGCCTCCTTGTCCCCAGCCAGGAACCTGGGAGGTGTGGGACCATAGTCCTGCCCTTGGCCTTGCACAGCCCACATCACACTGTCCCAGGAAGGGCCCTGGGCAACGTGGGAGGGACAGGATCTGACTTCCCAGGGTTGGGGGTCAGGGCTTAGTTCTTTGGTTAATGAAACACATCCAGGTTTACGCAGCATCAGAGAGACCTTTACTTTGCTTTTCCTGACCTGTCATCACTGCCTCCAGTTTTCTGCTCTAACCGAACTCTGGGGTCAGTTCTTCAGCTGTGTCCCTCAGTGGGACCCATTAAGATTACAAGAAACTTTGGAGTTTACATCTGACTTTGACTTCCTGAGAAGTTTCTTCAGCTTCCCCTCAGGGTCTGAGGTTCATGGACTCAGCACCAAACCCAGCAGAGGGGTCATTAAAGCGCCTTGGGCTGCTCCTGTGCTGCTGAGCTGGGCTGGGCTCCTGGGACACAGGGAGCTCATGGCAGCGGCAGCACTGCAGAGAGACAGCTCTGCCCAGGAGCAGCTCCTCTGCACACGCAGCAGGGCTGAGGGCTCTGCCTGGGGATCTCAGGAGACGAGCAAGGCAGAGAGAGATTAAAGGTGGTCAGGACTGGGAGGATGACTGAGAGCTCACTGGAGGAGAAACCTTTGCAGCCCTTGCCATGGTAAGTCTCTGGGTGCAGGGCAGTGCAGCTGTAGCTCCTGGAGGCATCTCCTGAAACCGGCACAGGCACAGCTTGTGGGATCTGTAAGGACAGGGCTCTTGTCAGGCCATGTTGAACAGCTGTGAAGCCGGGTGAGCACCCAGGGGTGCCCAGGGCTGTCCTGCAGAGCAGGGTCCCTGCACCCCAGGGCTGTGCCGGGCAGGGACTCTGCCGCCTGCCAGGGTCAGCGCTCAGCCTGCCCGGGAGATCCCATGGCAGCAGCTGTGGGTGGAAGGAGCGACCCCCGGCAGGGCAGGCAGGGAGCTTGTGGGGTTGAAGGGGGCTGTGTGGGTCAGGGCTGCTCAGAGCTCCAGATCCCCCCACAGACATGGCAGAGGGTCCTTCTGAACAAGGACATGGAGACAGGAACAGCTGCAAGGGAAGGAGTCTGTGCTTCCAGTTTTCCACTCTTGCTCGTCTGGGTGTGCAGTGGGAGATGGGGATTTATTTCTCTCTTTGGAGCAGACACTGAGACCCCAGTTCTCGTTAGGACTGGTCTGAGCTGCTCCTGAGCCCCTGCACACACAGAGCTGCCCCTGGGCAGTGCCAGGAGGTGTGACCAGGACAGAGCTGAGCACACAGCGGGTGGAACGGGGTCTGTGACACCGTCAGGGAGCAGACCAGGGACAGAGACACAGCTGCAGGCAACAGAGACATGGGCAGGGAGAAGGAGCTCCTACCAGATATGCCAGGGACAGGATTTTGGAAACCCCCTGCAATCCCCTGCAGTGCAGACACATTTCCCAGTGCAACCCCTGGTCTCCTCTCCTCTCCTCCCCAGCAGACCCTCTGCCCCAAAGCCATGGGGTCCAGGTCACGAGTCTCCACCTCAGCAGCTGGACCTCCAGGTGAAGGGTTCCTGGAACATGGTACACAAATAAGGTGCTAAAAGTACTTGCTCTCCAGTGTCATTATGTGAGTGGCAGCAGCACAGCCGGGTCAGGAGAAGGTTCCACAGCATGCCCGTCTGCCTTTCTGTCCTTGCTTTATTTTCTGGTAGCACTGCAGTGTCCTTCCCTGTTTCTCCACCTGTCCCTGGTGCTCTTGCTCTCTGGGGTTGGGGTGTGAGTGTGGGTCAGTTTTTGTTCTGACACCAACTCAGGGGGTTTTGCCCCAGACTTGCGTCCATGGAAACCAGATGCCCAAGCTGCATTTTTAACTGTGATAAACTGTTTTTTCTCAGCTGGTAGAAAGAGAGAATGAGCTGAAAAATCCCTCCATCAGGGAGGGGGTTTTCCATGAGAAACAGCATGTTTATTTTCCTCAGAGAAGTCTCCCCTAACCTGACACTGCCTTTTCCTCCTTGCACAGGTCCTCATGCCCACAGGCAGCCAATGTCCAACAGCAGCTCCATCACCCAGTTCCTCCTCCTGCCGTTCACAGACACACGGGAGCTGCAGCTCTTGCACTTCTGGCTCTTCCTGGGTGTCTACCTGGCTGCCCTCCTGGGCAACGGCCTCATCATCACCACCATAGCCTGGGACCAGCACCTCCACACCCCCATGTACTTCTTCCTGCTCAACCTCGCCCTCCTTGATATGGGCACCATCTCCACCACTGTCCCCAAGTCCATGGCTAATTCCCTCTGGGACACCAGAGCCATTTCCTATTCAGGTTGTGCTGTGCAGGTCTTTCTGTTTTTGTTCTTCATTTCAGCAGAGTTTTATCTCCTCACCATCATGTCCTATGACCGCTACGTTGCCATCTGCAAACCCCTGCACTACGGGACCCTCCTGGGCAGCAGAGCTTGTGTCCACATGGCAGCAGCTGCCTGGGCCACTGGGTTTCTCAATGCTCTGCTGCACACGGCCAATACATTTTCACTGCCCCTGTGCAAGGGCAATGCCCTGGGCCAGTTCTTCTGTGAAATCCCCCAGATCCTCAAGCTCTCCTGCTCACACTCCCACCTCAGGGAACTTGGGCTTATTGTGGTTAGTGCCTGTTTGGTTTTTATGTGCTGCATTTTCATCGTGGTGTCCTATGTGCAGATCTTGAGGGCTGTGCTGAGGATCCCCTCTGAGCAGGGACGGCACAAAGCCTTTTCCACCTGCCTCCCTCACCTGGCTGTCATCTCTCTGTTTGCCGGCACCTCCTTTTTTGCCTACCTGAAGCCCCCCTCCATCTCTTCCCCATCCTTGGACCTGCTGGTGTCTGTTCTATACTCGCTGATACCTCCAACATTGAACCCCCTCATCTACAGCATGAGGAACAGGGAGCTCAAGGATGCCCTGAGGAAACTAATGGAGGGATGCATTTGAAAAATAATAAAGTGTTCATCATCTTCTCTTTAACAAATAACAGTTTAAATGTAACTCATTAGAGGCCCAGACTTGTGTGTGTGTGTGTGTGTTGGTGGTGTTTATTTTTTAATAAATCATGATATTTTTGTCATCCCCTTTCTAATTCATTGTCAGCTTTTTTTCAAACCCACTGGCTGTATAAATATGGACCCATGCTCTCTGTGTATTTAAACAAAATAAAGGGCTCTGCAGTGATTTTTTTTTCACTGAT
This sequence comes from Columba livia, assembly GCF_036013475.1. Taxonomy (NCBI): domain Eukaryota; kingdom Metazoa; phylum Chordata; class Aves; order Columbiformes; family Columbidae; genus Columba; species Columba livia. The sequence continues at coordinate 6,414 of NW_027043504.1, forward strand.
ATTCTTCCTCCAAGGCCTGTTTGGAGCTGCAGGGACAGGTCCTGTGTACATGGGAGGAGGGGAAACGTGTCCATCCCGGCAGCCCTGCCAGGGAGCAGCAGCGCTTGTTCTTCCAGAGCTGTTCTGGTTCCACTCCCACACTCTCCTTCTCATCCCTGGTGTTGGTGCAAGGCCTGAGTGCTCTGGCAGCTTGGTCACCGTCCTGCTGTGTGTCAGTGCTGTGAGCGCAGGCAGGGACAGGCAATGGGCACTGCTGTGACAGAGCTGGCCTCACAACAGCCTTTCCAGATAGAAACGTGATCTCCTCAGGGCAGTGCATGATGGTTTATATCTTCTTGCGTAGTTTCTCTCAAGCATATTCCTACAAAAGTCACCCACAGATTAAACACCAGAGTACAGCTGAACAGTGTGTGTGTGCAGGGCTGGCACACAGCAGTGTCCTCTCACAGCCAGGCTCCTGCCAGAGACCTGCAGGACCAGCAGAGCAGGGGCTGGGCTGTGCCCCTGTGCACTGGACACCCCAAAGAAGGAGCCTCAGGTCAATCACCATGGACTGGACCCTCACAACCATCATTTCCAGCACGGGCCTCTCACCCACAGAGGCTGTATTCTCTCCATGGATGGACACTCAATTAGTAGTTCAGCAGTCCATGTTTGCCTTGTACAGATGAGATGTGAGCATGCACATCATGTATGTGAGGTGACATGAACCTGAGTGAGCACAAACACCATCAATGATTCATTTCCATTCCATGAAGGCCTGTGAGACAGACGAGGTCTTGAGGTCACTTCATATTGGGAGAAACAACCCATGGGAAATCACCTGAATGCAGCACTGGGTTGTGCTTCCTTTAACTGAGCTCCCTGTGTCCATTCTTAATGACGCTGGACATCTCAGATGAGTGCAGAGCAGGTGACACACCACAGGGCTGAGGTGTCTCCTGTCTCTTTGGAGTGGCAACGGGAGGCCAGAGGGACACTGTGACTCCTGCCTCTGTGTGTAAAAAGGACAGACTCTGTCTCTGAGCATCCCTGGGTGCACAAGGAGTCCTGAGACCAGCTGAGATATGGATGCCTGATGGAACCCTGATATTTCTGTGTGTGACTCCAGGAATAAACCCCACTGGATCAGTGAGATTTGTCTCAGCTGCCTTGGACAGGATCATTTCAAGTGTTCCAGTCTGCTCTGTCACCCGTTCTTGTGATTCCAGACTGTGATCTCAAAACTGCCCTAGAAATGGTTCTGGGGTCCTAAGGAAACGCAGACCTCAAACCCATCTTCAAGAAAAGCAGGGATAGGAACTGGGATAACTACAGGCTGGCCACCCTTCCTCCCTCCCTGGGAAGGGGATGGGACAAGCCTCCTGCAGCCATTTCCAGGAATGTGAAGGACAAGGAAGGGATTGCTGAACTCAAATGGACGGGAAGGAAAGGCATGTTGTGTACAGGGCGTTTGCAAGGCTCAGCCATGGTCTCCTTCTGGCCAGAGGGGTGCTGATGGGGCTCACGAAGTGGATGCTGGGTGGGCAGTTGGCTGAACCATCAAGCCCAAATATCATCAGTGGTACAAAGTCCTCCGTGCAGCCAGATGCTGGTGTCATCTCTCAGTGACCAACACTTGGGCCAACATTGTTGAATATCTCTATTCTCCCTTTTTAAGATATAACAGAGAGCACTTTAAGAGCCTTGAGGATGATACAAAGCTGATTGGAGGCCTTGAGCAACCTCACCTGGTTGAACCTGCCCTGAGCAGGAGAGTGAGACAAGATGAGTGAGACAAGGCCTCTCTGCAAACCTGAATTTTCTCTGTGATTGGACAGAATTTTTCCCTTGGAGAGGTTTCTGGAGAGAGAATAGGTAGAGGAATAGTAAAAAACAATGCAAAAGAGGAGATCTAGAAGGTGTTAACGTGAACCCCCCAATTCCAGTGAGGAGCGCTTTTCACCCACATTGCTAGTAGAAAACATATTTGACATATTTGAACAAGGTGAGGAAGCGAGATGGGTGTCTGCAGCCTGTGGGAAAGAGGGGCAGGTGTAGGAGTGTGTAGAACACGGTTCAGTCTTGGTCAGGTCCTGGGTGCTAAGGAGGGGCATGGGTGGGTGTGCTATTATGAGGTCAGCTGAGTCTCAGACACTCATAATCCAGTCAGAATCATGTGGCTGTGAAGGGGACAGTGAGGCCAGTTGTGTCACTGGAGGTGACAGCCCAGCAGCGGGGACATGGCTGGAAAAGAACCTCTGCCAAGGTACCCACAGGCCCTACCCAGGAAGAGACCTTGGAGATGGGTTGTCATGTCCATCCCACCTGAGAACATGATGAGACAGCAGCAGGGACATGGTCGTGTCAGAGAAGCTGAAAGACCAGCAGCACTCATGGGATTTAGAAGATCATGGTGAGGTGACTTCTCTCTGGTGAGGTGAAAGACCACAAGAAGCCTAACGGGTTGGGTTCTCTGCTTGAAGAGCAATTTCTGAGATGGTTGAGTAGCAGAAAAAAAGCAAGAAAGAGGAAAAAAAGTCACAAAGTGACTTGGAAGATGGAGACTGGTTATGAGGAGGAAGAAATGTCACTGGAAGGGCAGTGCTGTGGTGCAAGAGGTGACCCAGAGGGAGCTGGATCAGCCCATGGTTTGTGTTCCAAAGAGCAGCCAGTGAGGGTGCAGACACAGCAGTGAAGGTGCAGAAATGCTGGGGTGAGAGCAGGTGGGGAAGCGAGATGGGTGTCTGCAGCCTGCAGGGTAAGAGGCTGGATGTCATGGCTTCTCTTTTCTGCTTCAGAAAGCAAACCAAGGGCTTTCTCACCATCAGAGCTGAAGAAAAGACTCAAAGGAGACCTCATAGTGGCTACAGCTTCCTCACAAGGGGAGAAGGAAGAGTAGGTACTGATCTCTTCTCTGTGGTGACTAGTGAAGAAGCCCAATGTAATGGCAGGAATATGTGTCAGGGGAGGTTTAGGTTGGACATGAGGAAAAGGTTCTTCCCCCAGAGGTGCTGGACACTGAAGAGGCTCCCCAGGGAGGTGTCACGGCCCCAACCTGACAGTGTTCAAGAAGAGATTGGACAACATCCTCAGACACACGGGGTGACCTGTGGGGTGTCCTGTGCAGGGACAGGAGTTGGACTCCATGATCCTTTGGGTCCTTCCAACTCAGGACATTCATTGATTCTATGAAATACTAGGTGAAACATCCATGTTTTCATTGTGCAAATGAGTTGTAAACATACACATCATGTGCATGTCCACTGTGTGCATGTGGTGAGATGAACCCAAACGAGCACAAATGCCATCACCTATTCCTTGGGGTGCCATAAAGGTCAGTGGGACAGAGAGGGTGTTCAGGGGTCTCCTCCAACCTGTGTTATTGTGGGATTCCATGAATCTTTTCCTTGTAGAGCTTTTCATATCAGAAAAGACAGAGAAAGAAGAAGAAGAAAATGAGGTGCAGAAGCAGAAATGTAAAATGCCCCAGAGTAAATACAGCAGCTCCTCTGAGGAACGTTTCTCCACTCAAACCCTTGATAGGAAATCTATTGGATACATTTGATGAAAGCAGCTCAGTTTGATCTGCTCACACACTGGACCACAAGGAGGGTGATGGTGGGTACGATTCCATGTGGTCACTTGTGTCTCAGGAACTCATAGTCCAGTAGGAACCAATGGCTGTGGAGGGCACTGTGAGGTCACTTCTGCCTCTGCAGGGGATTGGCCAACAGCAGGAACACGGCTGGGAAAGGACTGTGAGGTCACACACACGAGACGAGCAATCGGGCCCAATCAGCATGGCTGGATGAAAGGCAGGTCCTGCTTGACCACCCTGATCTCTTCTGTGACAAGGTGACTGGCTGAGCAGATGAGGGAAAGTCTGTCGTGGGGAGTGAATCCGCCACACGGGCTGTGGGTGTTGTGTCCTTAGACTGCAGTAAAGCCTTTGACACCGTGTCCCACAGCATCTCCTGGAGAAGCTGCAGCTCATGGCCTGGATGGTGTATGTGCGATGGAGGGCTGGACCAAAAGAATTGTGGTGAACAGAACCAAATCCAGTTGGCGTCCGGTCACAAGTGGTGTCCCCAGGGCTCAGTATTTGACTCAGTTCTATTTAAGCTTTATCAGTGATGTGGATGACGGGATCGAGTGCACCCTCATTAAGTTTGCAGATGACACCAGGTTGGGTGGGAGTGTTGATCTGCTGGAGGGTGGGAAGGCCATGCAGGGGGATCTGGACCCCCTGGATCATTGGGCTGAGGCCATTTGTGTGAGGTTTGACCAGACCAAGTGCCGGGTCCTGCACTTGGGTCACAACAGCCCCAGGCTCAGGGAAGAGTGGCTGGAACATTGCCTGGTGGAAAGGGATCAGGGGGTGTTGATCGACAGCAGCTGAACATGAGCCTGTGTGTGCCCAGGTGGCCAAAAGGGCCACCAGCATCCTGGCTTGTATCAGGAATGGTGTGGCCAGCAGGACTAGCGTGATTGTGCCACTGTTCTCAGCGCTGATGAGGTCGCATCTTGAATCCTGTGTTCAGGTTTGGGCCCTTCATCATAAGAAGGACATTGAGGCACCAGAGAGTGTGCAGAGGAGGGAACGGAGCTGGTGAGGGGCTGGAGCACAAGTGTGATGAGGAGCGGTTGAGGGAGCTGGTGCGTTCAGCCTCTAGAACAGGAGGCTGAGGGGAGACCTTCTCGCTGTCCACAACTGCCTGAAAGGAGGTTAAACATGGAGGGCTTGGTCTCTTCTCCCAAGTAGCAAGTGATAGGACAAGAGGAAATGGCCTCAAATTGTGCCAGGGAAGGTTCACATTGAATATTAGGAAAAAATTCTTCCTGGAAAGGGCTGTCAGGCATTGGAACAGGCAGCTCAGGGCAGTGGTGGAGTCACCATTCCTGCAGGGGTTTATAAGATGTTTAGACGAGGTTCTTAGGGACACGGTTTAGTTCTAGATTTAGGTTGTGGCTGGACTCAGTGCTCCTGAGGGTCTCTTCCAACTGAAATAATTCTATGATTCTCTATTATCAACTGGAATATTCTTCTATCACATCTTCTAAGTGCTCTTCACATATCTGCCTCTTCACCTACAGTCCTGAAACTTATCTAATTAGATGCACAAGTGTTGAATACTAATTGTAAATGATGAAAGCACCATCGCTCTATCAGTCTGGTCTGATACCTGCCAGTCCAAGGCAAACACCTCAGGTACACGGGGCCTCTCGAGGTTTGCACTGGGTGCTTATAGTGAGACCATGGACCTCAGCCCGAAAACCTGAGAACTCCCCTCTAAACTTAAAAAACCAAAACAACAACAACAAAAAGAACAAAAACCCCCACACTCTTTATTTCATGAGATGAAATAATTCAATATTTCCAATAAAATGTCTGCGGAATTTCTATCCTGCCAAAATATGAATTTTCAGAATGTGTGCGGACTGTGGGAGATGAAACGTTGGCCTTTCCCTGTGCTTGCAGTGCCAGGACTCTGTCTATCACTACGTGTATTTAATCCCCTGCACATCCAGGAGTTTCCACCTGTCCTTACCCAGCTCCCCGTGTCTGAACTCATCTCTTCAGAAGCCTGTCTGGACATTTGCACTTTCCATCGCTCCCCAGAGGTTCTTCACCTCTCACTCTTGGCTCATTCAGAGCCTCTCAGCTCTCACTCTGCTTGGAGCTTCAGGCAGGTCAAGTCTTTCAGCAGTTGCTCTCCTACTCCCTACAGGCAACTCTTCAATTATGGCAATGGACCTCGCTGGAAACTACTTAATTGAACCACAGAACTGAGAAACATCATCAAGTTCTATTGTGTTTATTTTTCTCCTTTTTTTTTCTGTTTCCTCTAATTAAAAATTCCCCGGTGCCTGTTTACATCCAGTTCTCTAAGGAAACATGAAGCAATTCCTGCGAAGAAGCTGTAACAATCAGTGCAAACTTCAGTGCAGAATCTGATGTAAAGAAATGTGCTGCAAATCCCAGGGGCCAATGAGCAGAACAGGGAGTTTGGGGAGCTGGTTATAGATTTCCTGCTAACAGTTTGAGCAGAGAAACATTCTTCACAGAACTGCTCTGTTTATTTGACACCTTTGAGGTCTCCTCCTCTGCCTGTATTTTTATTTTCTTGTTCCTCCACCTCTTCCCTCTTCCAAAACACTTCCAAGGGAAAGATTCCTGGAATCACAGAGCAACTCAGGTGTGAACATCATCTTGTCCCACTGTCCTGCTCAGGGCAGGGTGACCCAGGTGGGGTTGTCCAAGGCCTCTGCCCAGCTTTGCACCATCCACTAAGGAGCTGAAGGTTCACTGTGTCACATCATACAGGGGGAGAACAGAGACGTTCAACAGTGTTGGCCCAAGTGCTGGTCCCTGAGGGATCCCACTGGTAACTGGCTCTGTGGGCACTTTGTACCACTGGTGACATTTGGGCTCCACGGGGGTCTATAGATGCTATATAAAATGCTATTTTTATATATGTGCTCATGCTTTTGTGACACTAGTGTATTGAAAAATTAAAATGTCATGAGTTTGCCTGTTGAAGAGTTGGGGTGTTCAGCTGGAGAAGAGAGGCTCCTGGGAGACCTTACTGCAGCCTTTCTGGGCTGAAAAGGGACCGATAAGAACAATGGGGACAGACTTTAGAGCAGGGGCTGTTGCAACAGGACAAAGGGTGATGGTTTAAACTAGAAGAGGGGAGAGTCAAGGAATGAAATGAGGAAGAGATTTTCTACACTGAGGGTGGTAAAACACTGGGACAGGCTTCCCAGAGAGGGGGTGGATGAACCATCCCGGAGACATCCCAGGCCAGGCTGGACGGGGCTCTGAGCAACCTGAGCTGCTGAAGATGTCCCTGATGGCCGAGGGAAGTTGGACCAGACGGGCTGTGAATGTCACTTCCAACTCCAACTACTTTGTGATTCCAGGATTCAGTGACAGGAAAGACTGGATGCATCGATGCTGATAACCAGCAAAGGTCTTGTCTGGCTTGTGCGAGCCAGGCCGGCAGCTTCACCCAGCAGCTCTCCCCACCCGAGTGGAGAGCTGACCCACTCGTGTACAACCGACCCTGCCCCTGCCCCACAGTGCCCAGAGGATGCTGCCCAGGGCCCCAGGATGGACATTTGTGGGGGAGTGTTGGGAGCACTGGGAGGTTTACTGGGAGCACTGGGGGATTACTGGGACTTCTTGGAGGTTTCCTGGGAACAATGGGGGTTGCTGGGATCACTGGAGAGGATAGTGGGGGTTACTACGTACTCATGCTGGGAGTACTACGTACTCATGCACTGGGAGTTAACTGGGAGTTCTTGGAGTATTACTGGGAACAGTGGGGGCTGCTGGGAGCACTGGAAAGGTTAGTTGGGGGCTACTGGGAGTACTGGGAATACTGGGAGGGTTACTGGGAGCATGTGGGGTTGCCTGAGTGTTACTGGGAGTACTAGGTGGTTACTGGGAGCACTGGGAGGGCTACTGGGAACACTGGGGGTTTACTGGGAGTCCTTGCAGGATTACTGGGAACAATGGGGGTTGCTGTGAGCACTGGAGGTGTTAGTGGGGGCCACTGGCTGCTCTGGGGAGGTGTCTGGGAACACTGGGGGTTGCTGGGGAGTTACTGGGAGCACTAGGTGGTTACTGGGAGCACTGGGAAGGTTACTGGGAACAGTACGTTTATTAGTGGGAGGTTTCTGGGAACACTGGGAGGGTTACTGGGAGCACTGGGGGTTTACTGGGAGTTCTTGCAGGATTACTGGGAACATTGGGGCTTGCTGGGGCTTTACTGGGAGGGTTATTGGGAGTGTAACTGGGAACATTAGAAGGATTAGTGCGGGGTTATTGGGAACATTGTGGGGGTTACTGGGAACATTCCAGCTGGTGGGGGTTTACTGGGAGCACTAGGTGGTTGCTGGGAGCACTGGGAGGGTTATTGGGAGCACTGAGGGTTTATTGGGATTTTTTGGAGGATTACTGGGAACAATGGGGGTTGCTGGGAGCACTGGAGGGGTTAGTGGGGGGTTACTGGGAGCACTGGTAGGGGTTACTGGGGACAGTGGGGGTTGCTGAGGGCTCACATGAAAGCACTAGGTGGTTACTGGGATCACTGGGAGGGCTAGCGGGGGATTACTGGGAGCAATGAGGGGGTTGCTGGGGCTCACTGCGAGCACTGGGGGGGTTGCTGGGAGCACTGGGAGGTTTAGTGAGAGCACTGGGAGGTTTACTGGGAGGATTGCTGGAAACAGTAGGACAATTAGTGGGGGGTTAATGGGAACACAACATGGTTACTGGGAGCACTGTGGGGGCCTGCTGGGAGCACAAGGACAGTTAGTGGGACTAATAGTCTAAATTGTTAATGAATATATTGAATAATATTGGCCCCAGTACTGACCCCTGAGGCACTGCACTAGATACTGACCTCCAACTAGACTCCGCACCATTGACTACCACTCTCTGGCTTCTCTCCTTAAGCCAGTTTGCAACCCACCTCACTACTCTATTGTCTAGACCACACCTCCTCAACTTAGCTGGGAGGATGCTGTGGGAGACTGTGTCAAAGGCTTTGCTGAAGTCAAGGTATAGACCACATCCACCGCTCTGCCATCATCCATCCACCTTGTTACATTCTCATAAAAGGCTATGAGGTTGGTCAAGCACGACTTACCCTTGGTAAAGCCATGCTGACTGCCCCTAATAACCCTCTTATCCTTGATATGCCTTGAGATGGCACCAAGGAGAAGCTGTTCCATTACGTTCCCAGGGACAGAGGTGAGGCTGACCGGTCTGTAATTACCCGGGTCCTCCTTCTTGCCCTTTTTGAAGACTGCAGTGACATTTGCTTTCCTCCAATCCTCGGGCACCTCCCCCGTTTCCCAAGACTTGGCAAAGATGATGGAGAGCAGTCCAGCAACGACTTCAGCCAGCTCCCTCAGCACCCGCGGGTGCATCCCATCCGGACCCATGGATTTATGGATGTCCAGACTATTTAATTGCTCCCTAACCCAGTCCTCATCGACTAAAGCAAACTCCCCCATTGACCTGGCTTCATCGGGGGTCTCAGGGGTACAGGGCTCCCCAGGACAGCCTCCAGCAGAGTAGACAGAGACAAAGAAGCATTCAGTAATTCTGCCTTCTCTGTATCTTCTGCCACCAGGGCACCCACCCCATTCATCAGTGGGCCTACATTGCCTCTGGTGTTAGTTTTGTCTGCTGTGTATTTGAAACATTTCTTTTTGCTGTCCTTGACCCCTCTCGCCAGGTTTAGTTCTAAGGAGGCCTTGGCTATCCTAGCTGCCTTCCTACATCCTCTAACAGCAGCCTTATATTCCTCCCAAGTGGCCAGCCCCTGCTTCCACGACCTGTAAACTCTCCTCTTCTGCTTGAGCATACCCAACAGGTCCCTATTCAACCACGCAGGCCTCCTGGCTCCCTTCCTTGACTTCCTTCATGTGGGGATGCTCTGATCCTGAGCATGGAAGAAGCAATCTCTGAATGCAATCCAGCTATCTTGGGCCCCTTTTCCTTCAAGCAGTCTTGCCCATGGGATTTCCCCCAGCAAACTGCCTCAAATCCCGTGCAAACTGCCTAAAATCAGCACTGGGTTGTGGTTCCTTTAACCAATGTCCCCATGTCCATTCCTCATGGCGTGGGACATCTCAGCTGAGTGCAGAGCAGGGTGACACACCACAGGGCTGAGGTGCCTCCCAACCCTTGTCAGTGGCAACAGAAGGCCAGACAGACACTGTGACTCCTGCCTCTGTGTGTAAAAGGGACAGACTCTGTCTCTGAACATCCCTGGGTGCAGAAGGAGTCCAGGATGCCAGCTCAGATGTGGATGCCTGACCGACCCTGACATTTCTGTGTGTGACTCCAGGAACAAACCCCACTGGCCCAGTGAGATTCATCTCAGCTGCCTTGGACAACCTCATTGCAAGGGCTCCTGCCTGCTACGTCACCCTTGCCCATGATGCCGGGCTGTGCTCTCAAAAGTGCCACAGCAATCAGAGAGGTTCTGGGGTCCTTGGAAAAGCCAGACATCCAAGCCAACTTCAAGAAGGGCTCTTTATTAAAATCCAGCCATTTTTCCGCAAGCAGAGCTGCTCCTCCACCTGGGTCAGCGATGCCAGCAGCACAGGGCTTGCAGGGCCCATCGTGATCGTGGCTGCTCCCTTGGACTGCTCAGGATGGCAATGGTCTGAGCAGCGAGGGAGCGGACGAAGGATTTACTGTCCGTCTCCAAGGGCCGAAGGGCTGCAACAGAAAGAAGCAGAGCCCAGATGATCTCCCGCATCTGCAGAGACACCCAGGCATCCCCTCCTGACCAGGCTCCCTACTCACCGCTGCAGATCTCAGCCAGCTTCTCCTCCTCCCTTCGGTCCCTCAGGGGCCGCGCAGCCAGCCCTGGGCACAGAGTTCCATCAGACCCCTGTTCCCTCCCCCTCATCAGAGCTGGCCCCAGGGGATACCCCAGAGCTGACATAGCGGGACTGAGCAAGGCAGCCACCGAGCCCACCTGTGTGGGCAGGGCTGGGAGGGGAGGCCAAGGCCCTGCACGGGGCAGCTGGGGTTCTGAAGCCACAGGGCTGCCCCTTGTGCCAGGGCAGCAGTGGGGACTGGGGCCAGGCTGCCAAGAGAGGGACCCGGGGGCTGTGACTCACCGATGAACCTCACGGCCGCCTCTCGCAAGCTGGCCTGAGCATCCCTCAGGTATGGCAGGCTCTGGCTCAAGAACTCTTGAGCCCTGCTCCTGTCCTGCTCCAGCTGGAGAGAGCACAAGGGTGTGAGCATGTCACTGTCTGCAGCCCACCCCGAGCTGGCTGGACCAGTCCCTCCTCCCAGTAACCCAGGTTTCCCTTTCCCCACAGGCCACTCCTGCCCCCCAGCCAGTAGCCCTGTTGGGCTGAGGCTGAGAGACAGACACAAGCAGAGTGGTCCCAGGGGTGCTGAGAGTCCTCCTTCCCCCCAGGTGTGGGGCAGAGGAAAGAGCCCCTGGGGGTTCTGTTCTTGAGGACAGGGAACAAGGGTGCAGCTCGGGGATGCAGCAGGGCGGGCGAGGCACATCTGCAGAGCCCACAGCCCAGACATGTGGGGCAGCCCTCAGTCAGCCTGGGCCTTCGCTGTTCTCACCAAGCTCTCTCCAATCCTCCATGTCTGCTGAGTCCGCACCAGGTGTCTGAGCTGCTTCCATTTCAGGAGCTCTGCTGCACCAAGGAGGGCTTCCCTGGCGGCCTGCGGAACAGCAGAAGCTGGGACATGGCACCCACAGTCTGCATAAGGACACCTGGCGTCCCCCCATTCTTGGCTTTGTTTCTGGAACACCTGCCCTTTGGGGGCAGCGACATGCCCTGGCCCAAACATCTGGGGCTCTCTTGGGCACAGCCCTGGGGGACAGGGACTGAGGCTCAAAGCTCGAGACCCAGCACCTGCAGGGACAGCTGAGGAGCCCGTAGGGATGCGCCGGTTCAGGCCTCGGTGGCCACAGGCTGCTGCTGAGCCCTGTGAGACCAGCTATGGCAGGTGGTGGAAATGGCCATGGCAGCTTCTCTACCGCTACTCGTGCTGGGTCTGTAAGGACCCTTCCTATGGGCTGGAGGAGGCTGCCAGTTGCCAGCAGCCCTGTCCCCTGGTGCCCAGGCCACCTGTGTGCTGTCAGCACACCCCTCTCTGCCTCAGTGCTCAGCGTGGAAATCTGTACCTTGGCCACGTTGTTGCTCTGATCGCTCAAACGAAAGAAGAGGGGGAGCAGTGCACGGTGCACGTAGCTCTTAATCCTCTTCTTGTCGTGCGCCATCACTGACTGCACCCGCTCTCTGAAGAGGCAGATGGAGAGCTCTCGCAGCTGGCTGGACTCCTGGGAGGAAGGAGGAAAGCCGGACTTCAATCCCAGCAGCTCTCTGCCCGTGGTGAGCAGGGGCAGTATCGGGGCTGACGTGAGGGGAGATGCTCCAGGGTCAGGCTGTGCAGAAGCCCAGAAGCCATCCCACGAGAGCCCAGGGGAGCAGAGCCTGCTCCCAGTGCTGTCCACGGGGCTGGGCTGAAGGGCAGCTGGCACTGCAGGCTGCCCACCCCCAGGGCTCAGTCTCCGTCATCAGCCTTACATCATCAAAGAGGGGCAGGAGCTTTTCCTCCAGCTGCTCGACAGTGGGCCTGGCCTCTTCCCTCTTCAGGTGTCCCATCACGCTGCGGAAGAATGTCAGGACTCTCCTTTTCACTTCTGTGTTGCTGTGGTCGAGCAACCCCACAACGTGTGGCAGGAGGGACTGTATTTTTCTTGCCTGTGTGAAAAACAGTTTCATTTTTGTGAAAGGATCAAAGACCACCCTGGCAAAAAAGCCAGTCACTGAGCACCAGCCTCCTGTCCAGCTTCATGGCAGGTGGTGGCACAGGAATCTCTGTGGCAGCCTCCTGGCAGGTGGTGGCCATGGGCACAGCCACGGAGATACAGGAGAGCAGGGCCAGGGCAGGGAGGGTTGAAAAGCAATGACTCCCTGTGTCCTGCTCAGCCGTCCCCTTTTCCCACAGGCCCCCATGGGCAGATGTCTTGGAGAGACTCCGTGCCTGGAAAGCTCCCCAGGCAGCCATCAGGCCCCAGCACGGCAGGGAGGGAGTGTGGAGCTCTCACCCACTGCCTGACCCCCAGCCAAGGCCAAGCCAGCACCTCACCCAATGCCCCAGCCCCACCTGCCAACATGGCTTGCTTCACACCGCCCCACTCACCATGTCAGGACTTTCTGACCCACTGATGATGCCTTCGGGAAACATGGAGTCTATGACCAGGAGTCTTTTGCGCAGGTTTTTTAAAATCTTCTTCAGAGGCCGGGGTGTGGAGATCATCATGTCCCACATGTCCAGGGCAGTCCTGCGAGAGAGTGCTCTGTCAGCAGGGCAGCCTGGCCCACAGCAGCGTGTCCGGCTCCGCGCTGCAGGACGCTTGGGATGCCCTGGGCAGCAGCAGAGGCTGAGCTGCTGCTCCCGTGGGGCTGGCAGGAGCGCAGTGGGGGGCTCTGGGCTGTCTTGCTCAGCTGTGGCTGCTGCGGGCCTGGCTGACCCCCAGCGCTGGAAAATGTGGTGGGAGGGAGGGTCCTGCTCCTCGGGGGTGTCCTGCAGGATTCCTTGGCTCTGTGCCCCTCTCCCCACAGGGAACAAGCCCTCGTGGCTTTTGGGGCCAGTACCTGTCTCCTGGTGGAGCGATCCTCAGCAGCGTTGTGAGCACCTTCCCAGGTCTCCTGTCAGCCATGAGCAGAAGCAGGGACGCCACGCTCTGCCGAGCTGGTGCTGTGTTGATGCTGTCCAGGTTTTTGTGGATGCATCTCATGATCTTTGGCAGCTGGAGGAGATAAGGTGAGGATGGCGCTGTCACTGAGTGCAGCCACTTCCTCAGCTGTCCTTCCCATTCCTCTCCGCCACCTTCATGTGGCTTCAGATTCCTGAGACACCAGGGGTTGGGGGGGAGGGATGGAGGAAGGAACAAGGCCTGACAGGGCTGAAGCCTGGCAGGGCAACCCAGCCACTGGCCACTTACATCCGCCAGCCAGAAGTCAGGGAATTCCATGACCATGTCCAGCAAGTCTGTTGCCCGCTTCTTGTCAAAGATGCTGGTGTCTCTCATCGCCTCGATGAACACAAGGACGATGTCTGTCCTTTCAGAAGTTCTGAGGTATCTCGCACAGGACTATGGGAGGAAGGAAAGAAAAGAAGGAAGTGAAGCCAAGTCACACCGAGCACCCTGATGCTGCTGCTTAGCCAGGCAGTGCCAGCAGCCCTGCAGAGACACCCGACAGTGCTGGTGGCAGAGCCCGCAGCAAAGCTGGCAGCAGGGGCGGCAGTGACTGCACGGGGAGGATGAGAACAGAGGCCCCGGAGTGAGGGAGGAGGGTCGGACTCATGGGCACAGGGTGCTGGCCCTGCCGTGAACCAGGGCTTGCTGGTGGCCAGGAGGACTGGGGCTGCTGCTGGGACACTGGTGCCAAAGCCCTGAACCCAAGCGTGTGTCCAGGGCTGGCTCTGTGGGTAGTCAGGGCTTTGCAGGCCCATGCCGGCCACAGCTCCCAAAGCAGCTGCCTGGGCAGCAGCCCCACATGGGGCAGCTGCAGGCTGCTCTGGGGTGCAGGGATGGGGAGACGGCCTGGCTGGAGGGTGCCTGGCTCCTTACCGCCAGTGTGGGATGTCTGAATAGCGCAGAGCTCATCTTCTCAATCCTCCCCACAGCCCTCTCCTGCACACATTCTCTCTCAGAGGTGGTGAAGGTCAAGAGCATCTGGGAAGAGAGGAGCTGCTGGTGAGCCCTGGGAGCAGCCACCGCTCCAGCAGAAGTAGCACCGCTCAACTCCTGGGCTGGACTCTGTTCTCAGGCAAAGCCTGTAGTGGGGTTCTGGCCCTCAGGCCCCTGGCAGGCTTGGAACAAATGCCCCGGGCCCGCCCTGTGGCCAGGCAGGGAGGCAGATGTCACCCTCTGCGGCCACTGTGCTGCAGAAGAGCCTGGCGGGCAGCCCCTGGTTCCCCGGGGAGGTGGGCACCCACCCGGCAGCGCTCTCTGCACGGCACCGGGTAGGACTGTCCCCCAGGGTGAGGAACAGCCCTTGTGAAGCCCACTCTTTGCACACGCCAGACCTGGAAGATATTCTGGAGCAGCTCGCTGACTCTGGAGGCTGAAGAGCCGAGCACCAATGCCTGCAGCATGTTGTCCATGGCTTCCATGGTCTGCAAGGAGACAACGAGTTTTGGCCGTGTTTCCTGCCATCTGTTTCACACACGAGGGACTGATATGAACTCTCAGTGCCAAGAGGCAACTCCTGTGCTGATTTTCTGTGTCTGGGAGAGACTCAGGGGCAAATAACCTGCTACGGGCAGAGCAGCAATTGTCACTGGATGTGGCCAGGCCAACTGTCAGCAGATGAAGGCATGAATGAGGGTGTGAAAGCAGAGCTGAGACCAACCCTGCCTTGTCTTTCTGGTTATATATCAGCATGGGGTGAACAGGGAGCAGCCAGAGGGACTGTTGGGTCCTGCAGTTCACCAAGCACTTACTTTTAAGAAGAGATAGTGGCCCATATCCTGCATTTTCTCTTCTGGAGGAAGCAAGAAGACACTAGAGAAGCAGGCTTGGAGGAGGCTTGCCTCCTTGCCCTCCAGCGCCCTCTCCACTGCGCTGCAAAGAGAGAGGAGCCAGTCACACTTGGGTATTTGGAGCAGTGCCTCGAGATCTCGTGCAGGGGTCCCCGGGAGGGATGGGCGGGTACCTCAGTTCGGCAATGGCAAGCATGGCGTTCCACCGCACCGCCGTGCGCAGTCTGTTTCTGGGCTCCTCTTCCAGCAGCACCTGCAGAGCACAGCCGGGATGGGACCTGCAGCTGCCGGCACCCAGTGCCACCAGCCCCTGGCCCTGCCCAGCGCTGTCCTCACAGGGTGCCGGGGGCATCGCCCCCTTCCCCAGAGACGCAACGTATCCCCTCACCTTGATATTCTCTGCCAGACCATATCTCTGGCAGAAGAGATCTAGGCCCTGTGGAGGGCCGTGGCGCTTGCTGTTGTAGCACAGGTCACAAATGTTCTGAAGAAAGGGAATCTTCTGGCTCTCCTCCTGGCAGCCAGGGGACAGAGAGACAAACAGGGAGCGTGAGATGGGGACACACAGCCAGCGGCACCGCAGCATGGGGGTGCAGTGCCAATTAGCGCCCTGGGAGAGGCAGCTCTGCCCAGCCAGCACCCTCCAGCACCCGCAGCAGAGCCCCTGTCAGCAGACACCGGCTCAGCCGCCTTCCAAACGGCCATGGTTACCTTTTCTGGGCTGCTGACAAAGGACACGATGGAGTCCACGCGTCTCCTTTCGAATTGGTAGACAGGTAACCAGCCAGCATCTAATAAAGGAGGAGAGCAGGGAGGGCTGCAGAGAGGGTTTGCAGGCAGGACAGAGCAGAAGGAGCTCTGCCCCATGTCCATCCCAGTGCCCGCTGCCCCGGCACAGTCTCCCCGTGCGTGTCAGGGCTGCAGGGTGCCCGGCAGACGGGCTGCGATGCTGGAGCCAGGCAGGACGGGGAAAGCGCCCAGTGCAGCGGGTGAGGAACTCGCTTCAGACGGGCAGGAAAGGTCCCCGGCCCGCAGCACGGCTGCCTCCTGCCCGCCCAGCTGCCTCTCGCTGCCCGTGCCCTGCAGCAGGAGCTGGGTCCCCTCTGCCCGCAGAGGCTGTGCTGGGGCCGGCTCCCAGCTCCGAGCAGCCATGGACTTCAGGCAGCATAGTCACCACCCATGGAACCCCCTGCCAGCGTGTGGGGAACCGTGATCCCGGTGTGGAGCAGAAAGCGATAGCTGGGCCCCACCCTGGCCAGACAATCAGGGCCCCTGACTCACCGATCTGCAGTGGCTGGACCACATCCACGTGCTTGGGGTCCAGTGGAGATCTGAGCTCCTGGGGAGCCCCAACCTCCTCCTGCCAAGCCACCCTGGGGCGGCTGGGGGGTCTCTCCGCCATTTTGCAGTCAAAGGCTAGCACTAAGGATGGGGAAGGCGGATGCTTCTGCAAAACGCCTTGGTGCTGCAGCTCTGCCAGAGGCAGCGATGAAAGGTGTGGGCTGCGCTCGTGTGCTCCTCGTTGGGGAAAGACGTGAGCTCAGGAGCTCCTTGCTCCAAGTCTGCCGGGGGCAGCAGAGAGTCTGCCGGGGGCAGCTAGAGCTGGGCTGTGGTTGGACTCGATGATCTTAAGGGTCGCTTCCAACCAAGAAGATTCTCTGGTTCTCTGACAGACGTGGGCTACGCTCGGGGCTCTCGCCAGCTCCGTGCTCGCACCCTGTCTCGTCACCGTCCTGTCGGACAGTGTGGGCTGGGCCCGCAGCTGCACCGATCACATGCGGGGCAGTGGGTGTCACCAAGTGAGGTCACAAAGGGCCCCACTGTGACCCTGTGCCTGGGCGGGGAGGGTCAGGAGGTCCCCTTGGGAGGCTCAGGCCAGCTCAGCCCTGGGCACCTGGCTGCTAAATTTCCATCCCAGTTTCTAAAAGTTCCAGCACCCGTTGCTCTGAGCACAGTCCTGAACAGTCTGCTGCACCGCTCCATTTCCCCAGCGGCTGGTGCATGGTGGGGATGTCACAGACCTACTCAATGCCATCTCCTTGCTCCAGGAGCATCCATCTATGGGGATGTTGCGGAAAGGAGTCCCGTTGTCTGGCTCAGTTCTCTCTGGGCTGCCAGGGGTGGCAGATGCACTCGATCCCCCAATCACCCCCAGCCAAACCCACAGCAGTTTGGTCCAGGCTCCGGAGGAGGGAAGGGCCTGAGCCGTACCCAGGCCAAGAACTCCTGCCAGGAGACCCACAGGGAAGCAGAAGAGCAACTGAATGCCGGTAACTTGTGAGTGCACAAGTCTCAGACACACTTTTCCTACTGTATGCAATTTGACTACAAGTCAATCACTTCATTCCATAAATACGACAGCCTGGATGAGCCCACTGTGAGCTCTCCCTGCTAAATAAGTGAGCTGTATGGCAATGGTTTTACTACTCACAGGTCAGTGGATGAGACCAATTTGAGTTTAATATTAATCATTTACCTTAAGTAGAGGCACACTAAATATAATCAATTCCTTATGCACATAAGGTTGTATGATTTTTAATATACTCTTTGCTTCATGTTACTTGGTAAACTGTATTTGCTAAAATTTTAAGCTGTAAAGTGCTGCTCATATCTACCAAAAGCAACTACAAACTACACTGATCACTTACAAGATAAGGCAGATATTGCACTTCGCTGAGAAGAAAGGAATTTGCATTCAGGCAAAACAGCACCTGCAAGGTTATGGACAATAACCAATGTCTACAGCTGAACACAACAAAGCCCACGTGGAATCAGAGACGTTTGCCACTGCAGCTTTAAACACGGACTCCAGAGCCAACGGGTATCAGGAAATAATGCCTGAAAGTTTGCTTTTGCAAACGGATACAGGGCTCCCCTGAAAGTTTGTCTTCAAAGCTTGAAAATACAGACTCTGGAGTGAAGAGTTATCAGGGAGAGAAGAATCCTGACAGTGTGAACTGTGACGGATACGGCCTCACCTGAGAGTTTGTCCTCGGAGCTCCAGGACACAGACTCCAGAGCGAACGGTTATCAGGGAGGCAAGAATCCTGACAGTTTGCTTCCTGTTCCTGCAAGAGAAGTGATGACCAGTCAGTGTCCCCTCTGTGGCACCTGGACCTTCCAGAGCGGGACGGCTGGTGGGAACTGTCACCATCAGCCAAGGCTCTGTGGGAGGTCTTCTCCTGGCACGGGAACAGCTCTGGCTGTGCCTGGTGAGCACCACGCTGCCCCACGGAGAACAGCAACACTGGTGGAGTGGGTCTCTATGGTCTCTATGGTCTCTATGGGTCTCTACGGATCTCTATGGGTCCCTATGGGTCTCTATGGTACCTGTGGGTCTCTATGGTCTCTATGGCTCCCTATGGGTGTTTATGGCTCTCTGTGGCCTCTATGGGTCTGTATGGGTCTCTATGGTCTCTATAAGTCTCTATGGGTCTCTATGGATCTCTGTGGTCCCTGTGGGTCTCTGTGGGTCTCTAGGGTCTCTTTGGTCCCTGTGGGTATCTATGGGAAAATCAACAGGGGGACCTCAGCACCCCTGGGCCCCAGCATGGCCCAGTTCAGCAGCCCCGGGCCCGAGGGCTCAGCCCAGGGACAGCCCCACAACCAGAGTCAGAGCGGTTCCTGCTGCTGCCCCGAGGGTCACCAGCCCCAGGCAGCCCTGAGCCAGAGTGCAGGTGTCTGAGCTGGGCTGAGCTGGAAGGGGCTGCAAAACAGCTCATTGGGAGGAGGCGATGGAAGAAGGTGCCGTGTGTGTGGCACCGGGGGTGAACCGACACCCTCAGTTTGGTATCTGGACCCGTGCTGGGCTTGCACATGGACTAAGCCCCAGCTCAGAGCACAAGTTCCTGTTCCCAGCCCCGGCTGCCAAGCGCTGGTCCTGCTCTCTCCTCCCTGGTGCAGCCCGAGCGCACGACTGCCCTGTGGCCTCTATGGGTCTCTATGGTCTCTATGGGTCTCTATGGTCTCTATGGGTCTCTATGGTCTCTGTGGGTCTCTATGGTCTCTGTGGGTCTCCATGGGTCTCTATGGTCTCTGTGGTCTCTATGGTCTCTGTGGGTCTCTATGGTCTCTATGGTCTCTATGGGTCTCTATGGTCTCTATGGTCTCTATGGGTCTCTATGGTCTCTATGGTCTCTGTGGGTCTCTATGGTCTCTATGGTCTCTGTGGGTCTCTATGGTCTCTGTGGGTCTCTATGGGTCTCTATGGTCTCTATGGTCCCTATGGGTCTCTATGGTCTCTATGGGTCTCTATGGTCTCTGTGGGTCTCTATGGGTCTCTATGGTCTCTATGGGTCTCTATGGTCTCCATGGTCACTATAGGTCTCTATGGTCTCCATGGGTCTCTATGGTCTCCATGGTCACTATAGGTCTCTATGGTCTCCATGGGTCTCTATGAGTCCCTATGGGTCCCTATGGATCTCTATGGGTCTCTGTGGCCTTGGGCCTTGGGGAGCTCGGGTCAAAAGGAAGGACAGACTGGTGTGGGTATGGGATCTCTTAAGTGTCCTGGGACTGCTTTGCTCATCACTCTGTAACGGTTCCTGGGCTATTTAGTCCATAGGTGCCCAGAGAGGCAAAAAAGTTCATGAACCAACTTTCCAATTAAGGCTTCCTTCTTACAAAAACACACACTTCCATTTTCTCATTGGCAAAAGACTGAAAGTGGAAGCTGAAGCAGCACGTGCCTCTTGTGAAAACAGGTAACAACAGATGTTTCCATTCAGTCGATCCTTAATTTATTCCTGCACAAGAAAATGGTCCATTAATTTAATCCCTGGTGTCCAGGCAGGGCCTTGCTGATGTTCCTGTGTCACAGCAAGTGTGTGCATGTCAGGCTTTCTGCAGGTTTGTGACTGAGTTTTCCATTTTCCCTAACAAGGACAATCTTGCTGTGTGCTCCTGAAGTCTCCCATAAGCTGGTGGTTGAGAGAAGGATGGGGAGCTCCAGTGAGCTCAGGGAGGACCAGGCAGCATCACAGGCAAAGCAGACGGGAACTCAACTGGGTGAACATTAATGGAATTTATTGATACAAGAGACAGGAACGTCTCCCCCATCTCTGGGCGGATAACCGTGCACCCTGAACCGATACAGGCAGGTGTAGTCCGGGAGGCCCCAGTTGCTCAGCACTTGCACCCTGATGTAATTCACGACCCCAGGGAGCTCGTTCTGCAAGGACAAGAAGAAATGAGTCGCCTTTTCCTCTCTGGCCCGTGAGCACTGACAGAAGTGCCGCAGCGACGGCCTCGATCAGCAGCTTCCTTCCTGCTGCCCTGCGGGGGCTTTGACCTGTCGTGGTGCAGACGTTCTTATCCTGGCCCAGGATGTTGTACCTAGGATGTTGTATTTTGGATGATATATCTAGGAGGGTGTATCTGGGATGCTGTATCTAGGATTCTGTATCGGGGAACCTGTATCTGGGATGCTGTATTAGGATGCTGTATCTGGGATGCTGTATCTGGGATGCTGTATCTGGGATGTTGTATCTGTGATGCTTTATCTAGGGTGCTGTGTCTAGGATGCTGTATCTGGAATGCTGTATCTAGGATGCTGTATCTGGGATGCTGTATCTATGATGCTGTATCTAGGATGCT
The DNA here is from genome assembly GCF_036013475.1 of Columba livia. Taxonomy (NCBI): domain Eukaryota; kingdom Metazoa; phylum Chordata; class Aves; order Columbiformes; family Columbidae; genus Columba; species Columba livia. Next base: position 27,046 of record NW_027043504.1, read on the forward strand.
GTATATATGATGCTGTATCTGGGGTGCTGTATCAGGGATGCTGTATCTAGGATGCTGTATCTGGGATGCTGTATCTGGGATGCTGTATCTAGGATTCTGTATCTAGGATGCAGTATTTAAGATGCTGTTTATAGGATGCTGTATCCAGAACTCTCTATCTGGGATGCTGTATCTAGCATGCTGTATCTAGGATGTTGCATCTCTGATGCTGTATCTAGGATGCTGTATCTGGGATGCTGTGTCGGGGATGCTGTATCTAGGATGCTGTGTCGGGGATCCTGTATCTGGGATGCTGTATCTGGGATGCTGTATCTGGGATGCTGTATCTAGTAAGCTGTATATAAAATGCTGTATCCGGGATGCTTTATCTGGGATGCTGTATCTGGAATTCTGTATCTAGAAGCTGTATATAGAATGCTGTATCTGGGATGTTGTATCTCAGAATATGTATGTGGGATGCTGTATCTAGTAAGCTGTATACGGGGTGCTGTATCTGGGATGCTGTATCTAAGATGTTTTATCTAGGTTATCTGTATAAATATGTGTACCCTGGACCAATAAAGTCAACTCTGCTCTGTCACTCACATTGAGTCGTCTCAGCTTTTTCCTCCCCCGCTCGCAGCTTTGGTTTGGAAGACATCAGATTTGGAACGTTAAGGAAGCTGTAACTGCCTTGGTGTTTCCTTCTCCCCGCAGTTGCATTTCTGTTTCTGTCTGTCGAGTTCTGCTCCTCTCCCGCACCAGGTGCTGATCGTGGGGCTCAGGGTGGGGGGGTCAGGGAGGGCGGGGGGTCCGTGGGACTGAATAAGTTTTGTTTGGGTTTTAAAATCGCCTCTGTTGACACGTAGTATAACAACTGATTTCTGCAGTGCTAATGAATGAACAGGATACAGCATCCTAGATACAGAATTGTAGATACAGCATCCCAGATACAGCATACTAGATACAGCATCCTAGATACAGCATCAGAGATACAGCATCCAAGATACGGCAGCCCAGATAAAGCATCCTAGATACAGCAGCCTAGAAACAGCATCCCAGATACAGCATCCCAGATACAGCATCCTAGATACAGCATCCCAGATACAGCATCCTAGATACTTCATCCCAGATACAGCATCCCAGATAAAGCATCCCAGATACCCCATCCTAGATACAGCAACCCAGATACAGCATCCCCTATACAGAATCCCAGATACAGCATCCCAGATACAGCATCCCAGACACAGCATCCCAGATAAAGCATCCTAGATACAGCAACCTAGATACAGCATCCGAGATACAGCATCATAGTTACAGCATCCTAGATACAGCATCCTAGATACAGAATCCCAGATACAGCATCATAGATACAGCATCCCAGATACAGCATCCTAGATACAGCATCCTAGATACAGCATCCCAGATACAGCATACCAGATACAGCATCCTAGATAAAGCATCCCAGATACAGCATCCCAGATACAGCAACCTAGATACATCATCCTAGATACAGCATCCCAGATACAGGATCCCCAATACAGAATCCCAGATACGGCATCCTAGATACAGCATCCCAGATACAGCATCCTAGATACAGCACCCCAGATACAGCATCATAGATACAGCACCCCAGATACAGCAACAAGATAAAGCATCCTAGATACAGCATCCCAGATACATCATCCCAGATACAGCATCCCAGATACATCCTCCCAGATACAGCATCCTAGATACAGCATCCTATATACAGAATCCCATATACAGCATCTCAGATACAGCATCCTAGATACAGCATACCAGATACAGCATCCCAGATACAGCATCGAAGATACAGCATCCTAGATACTGCACCCCAGATACCGCATCCTAGATACAGCATCCCAGATACAGCATCCTAGATAAAGCATCCCAGATACAGGATCCTAGATACAGCATCATAGATACAGCATACTAGATACAGCATCCCAGATACAGCATCCAAGACAAATTATCCTAGATACAGAATCCCAGATACAGCATCCCATATACAGCATCCCAGATACAGAATCCCAGATACAGCATCCCAGATAGAGCAGCCCACATACAGTATCCCAGATACATTATCATAGATATTGCATCCAAGATACAGCATCCCAAATACAGCATCCTAGATACAGCATCCTAGATACAGCATCCCAGATAAATCACTCCAGATACAACATCCTAAATACAGCATCCAAGATTCAGCATCTCAGATACAGCATCCTAGATACAGCATCCCAGATACAGCATCCCAGATACATCATCATAGATACAGGATCCTAGAAACAGCATCCCAGATACAGCATCCCAGATACAGCATCCTATATACAGAATCCCATATACAGCATCCCAGTTACAGCATCCTAGATAGAGCATACTGGATACAGCATCCCCGATACATCATCGAAGATACAGCATCCTAGATACAGCACCCCAGATACAGCATCCCAGATAGAGCATTCCAGATACAGCATCCTAGATAAAGCATCCTAGATACAGCATCCCAGATACAACATCCCAGAAACAGCATCCTACATACAGCACCCTAGATACAGCATCCTAGATACAGCATCATAGATACAGCATCCCAGATACAGCATCCCAGATACAGAATACCAGATACAGCATCCTAGATAAAGCATCCTATATACAGCATCCTAGATACAGCATCCCAGATACAGGATCACCAATACAGAATCCCAGATACGCATCACAGATGCAGCATCCTAGACACAGCATCCCAGATACAGCATCCGAGATACAGCATCATAGATATTGCATCCTAGATACAGCATCCTAGATACAGCATCAAAGATACATCATTCTAGATATAGCATCCTGGATAGAGCATCCCGGATACACCATCCTAGATACAGAATCCTAGAAACAGCATCCCAGATAACTCACCCCAGATACAACATCCTAAATACAGCATCCAAGATTCAGCATCCCAGATACAGCATCCTAGATACAGCATCCCAGATACAGCATCCCAGATACAGCGTCCCAGTTACAGCATCCTAGATACAGCAACCTAGATACAGCATCCCAGATACAGCATCCCAGATACAGCATCCTAGATACAGCATCATAGATACAGCACACCAGAAACAGCATCCCAGATACAGCATCCCAGATACATCATCCTATATACAGTATCCCAGATACAGCATCCCAGATACAGCATCCTAGATACAGCATCCTAGATACAGCATCCCAGATACATCGCCATAGATACATCATCCTAGATACAGCATCCCCGATACAGCATCCCAGATACAGCATCATAGATAGAGCATCCTAGATACAGCATCCCAAATACAGCTTCCTAGAGAAAGCATCCCAGATATATCATCCCAGATACAGCATCCCAGATACAGCAACAAGATAAAGCATCCTAGATACAGCATCCCAGATACATCATCCCAGATACAGCATCCCAGATACAGTTTCATAGATACAGCATCCTAGATACAGCATCCTAGTTACAGCATCCCAGATACAGAATCCCAGATACAGCATCCCAGATACAGCAACATAGATACAGCATCCTAGATACAGCTTCCCAGATACAGGATACCCAATACAGAATCCCAGATACAGCATCCTAGATACAGCAACCCAGATACATCCTCCCAGATACAGCATTCCTAGATAGAGCATCCCAGATACAGCATCCCACATACAGCATCCCAGATACAGCACCCCAGATACATCATCATAGATACAGGATCCTAGAAACAGCATCCCAGATACAGCATCCCAGATACAGCATCCTTGATACAGCATCCCAGATACAGCATCCCAGATACAGCATCCCAGATACAGCATCCTATATACAGAATCCCATATACAGCATCCCAGATACAGCATCCTAGATAGAGCATACTAGATACAGCATCCCAGATACAGCATCGAAGATACAGCATCCTAGATACAGCACCCCAGATACAGCATCCCAGATACATCATCCCAGATACAGCATTCCAGATACAGCATCCTAGATAAAGCATCCTAGATACAGCATCCCAGATACAACATCCCAGAAACAGCATCCTAGATACAGCATCCTAGATAAAGCATCCTAGATACAGCATCCCAGATACAGCATCCCAGATACAGAATACCAGATACAGCATCCCAAATACAGTATCCTATATACAGCATCCTAGATACAGCATCCCAGATACAGGATCAACAAAACAGAATCCCAGATACGGCATCACAGATACAGCATCCTAGACACAGCATCCCAGGTACAGCATCTGAGATACAGCATCATAAATATTGCATCCTAGATACAGCATCCCAGATACAGCATCATAGATACATCATTCTAGATATAGCATCCTGGATAGAGCATCCCAGATACAGCATCATAGATACATCATTCTAGATATAGCATCCGGGATAGAGCATCCCGGATACAGCATCCTAGATACAGAATCCTAGAAACAGCATCCCAGATAAATCACCCCAGATACAACATCCTAAATACAGCATCCAAGATTCAGCATCCCAGATACAGCATCCTAGATACAGCATCCCAGATACAGCATCCCAGATACAGCGTCCCAGTTACAGCATCCTAGATACAGCAACCTAGATACAGCATCCCAGATACAGCATCCCAGATACAGCATCCTAGATACAGCATCCTAGATACAGCACACCAGATACAGCAACAAGATAAAGCATCCTAGATACAGCATCCCAGATACATCATCCCAGATACAGCATCCCAGATACAGTTTCATAGATACAGCATCCCAGATACAGCATCCTAGATACAGCATCCCAGATACAGCATCCCAGATACAGCGTCCCAAATACATCATCATAGATACAGGATCCTAGAAACAGCATCCCAGATACAGTATCCCAGATACAGCATCCTTGATACAGCATCCCAGATACAGCATCCCAGATACAGCATCCCAGATACAGCATCCTATATACAGAATCCCATATACAGCATCCAGGATACAGCATCCTAGATAGAGCATACTAGATACAGCATCCCAGATACAGCATCGAAGATACAGCATCCTAGATACAGCACCCCAGATACAGCATCCTAGATAAAGCATCCCAGATAGAGCATCCTAGATACAGCATCCCAGATACAGCATCCTAGATAAAGCATCCTAGATACAGCATCCCAGATACAGCATCCCAGATACAGCATCCCAGATACAGCATTCCAGATACAGCATCCTAGATAAAGCATCCTAGATACAGCATCCCAGATACAGCATCCCAGATACAGCATCCCAGATACAGGATCACCAATACAGAATCCCAGATACGGCATCACAGATACAGCATCCTAGACACAGCATCCCAGATACAGCATCCGAGATACAGTATCCTAGATACAGCACACCAGATACAGCATCCCAGATACAGCATCATAGATACATCATTCTAGATATAGCATCATGGATAGAGCATCCCGGATACAGCATCCCAGATGCAGAATACCAGATACAGCATTCCAGGTACAGCATCCCAGATACAGCATCCGAGATACAGTATCCTAGATACAGCACACCAGATACAGCATCCCAGATACAGCATCATAGATACATCATTCTAGATATAGCATCATGGATAGAGCATCCCGGATACAGCATCCTAGATACAGAATCCTAGAAACAGCATCCCAGATAAATCACCCCAGATACAGCATCCCAGATACAGCATCATATATACAGAATCCCATATACAGCATCCCAGTTACAACATCCTAGATAGAGCATACTGGATACAGCATCCCCGATACAGCATCGAAGATACAGCATCCTAGATACAGCATCCCAGATACAGCATCCCAGATACAACATCCCAGAAACAGCATCCTAGATACAGCATCCTAGATACAGCATCCTAGATACAGCATCATAGATACAGCATCCCAGATACAGCATCCCAGATACAGAATACCAGATTCAGAATACCAGATACAGCATCCCAGGTACAGCATCCTATATACAGCATCCTAGATACAGCATCCCAGATACAGGATCACCAATACAGAATCCCAGATACGGCATCACAGATACAGCATCCTAGACACAGCATCCCAGGTACAGCATCCGAGATACAGCATCATAAATATTGCATCCTAGATACAGCATCCCAGATACAGCATCCTTGATACAGCATCCTTGATACAGCATCCCAGATACAGCATCCCAGATACAGCATCCCAGACACAGCATCCTATATACAGAATCCCATATACAGCATCCCAGATACAGCATCCTAGATAGAGCATACTAGATACAGCATCCCAGATACAGCATCGAAGATACAGCATCCTAGATACAGCACCCCAGATACAGCATCCTAGATACAGCATCCAAGATACAGCATCCCAGATACAGCATCCCAGATACAGCATCCGAGAGAGAGCATCCTAGATAAAGCATCCCAGATAGAGCATCCTAGATACAGCATCCCAGATACAGCATCCCAGATACATCATCCCAGATACAGCATTCCAGATACAGCATCCTAGATAAAGCATCCTAGATACAGCATCCCAGATACAGCATCCCAGATACAGCATGCCAGATACAGGATCACCAATACAGAATCCCAGATACGGCTTCACAGATACAGCATCCTAGACACAGCATCCCAGATACAGCATCCGAGATACAGCATCCTAGATACAGCACACCAGATACAGCATCCCAGATACAGCATCATAGATACATCATTCTAGATACAGCATCATGGATAGAGCATCCCGGATACAGCATCCTAGATACAGAATCCTAGAAACAGCATCCCAGATAAATCACCCCAGATACAGCATCCCAGATACAGCATCCTATATACAGAATCCCATATACAGCATCCCAGTTACAGCATCCTAGATAGAGCATACTGGATACAACATCCCCGATACAGCAACGAAGATACAGCATCCTAGATACAGCATCCCAGATACAGCATCCCAGATAGAGCATCCGAGAGAGAGCATCCTAGATAAAGCATCCCAGATAGAGCATCCTACATACAGCATCCCAGATACATCATCCCAGAAACAGCATCCTAGATACAGCATCCTAGATACAGCATCCTAGATACAGCATACTAGATACAACATCCCAGATACAGCATCGTAGATACAGCATCCCAGATACAGCATCGCAGATACAGCATCCTAGATACAGCATCCCAGATACAGCATCCTAGACAAAGTATCCCAGATACAGCATCATAGATACATCATCCTAGATACAGCATCCCAGATACTGCATCCCAGATACACCGTCCCAGATACATTATCATAGATATTGCATCCTAGATACAGCATCCCAAATACAGCATCCTAGATACAGCATCCCAGATACAGCATCCCAGATACATCATCCCAGAAACAGCATCACAGATATTTCATCCTTGATACAGCATGCCAGATACAGCATCCCAGATACAGCATCCCAGATACAGCATCCTAGATACAGCATGGTAAATACAGCATCATAGATACAGCATCGTAGATACAGCATCCGAGATACAGCATCCCAGATACAGCATCATAGATACAGCATCCTAGAGACAGTATCCTAGATACAGCATCTTAGATACAGCATCCCAGATACAGCATCATATATACAGCATCCCAGATACAGCATCCCAGATACACCAACCTAGATACAGCATCGCAGATACAGCATCCCCGATACAGAATCCCAGATACAGCATCCCAGATACAGCATCCCCGATACAGAATCCCAGATACAGAATCCTACATACAGCATCGCAGATACAGCATCCCAGATACAGCATCGTATATACAGCATCCCAGATACAGCATCCCAGATACAGCATCCTAGTACAGCATCCTAGATACAGCATCCCAGATACAACATCCCAGATAGAGCATCCTAGATACAGCACCCTAGATACAGCATCCTAGATACAGCATCCTAGATACAGCATCTAGACACAGCATCGCAGACACAGCATCCCAGATACAGCATCCCAAATACAGCATCCTAGATACAGCATCCTAGATACAGCATCCCAGATACACCATCATAGATTCAGCATCCTAGATAGAGCATCCCAGATACAGCATCCAAGATACAGCATCCTAGATACAGCATCCTAGATACGGCATCCCCGATACAGCATCCCAGATACAGCTTCCTAGATACAGTATCCCAGACACAACATCCCAGATTCAGCATCCTAGATACAGCATCCTAGATACAGCATCCCAGATACAGCATCATAGTTACAACATCCTAGATACAGCATCCCAGATACAGCATCCCAGATACAGCATCATACAACAGCAACATAGATACAGCATCCTAGATACAGTATCCAAGATACAGCATCCCAGATACAGCATCCCAGATAGAGCATCCCATATACAGAATCCCAGATACAGCATCATAGATATTGCATCCTAGATACAGGATCCCAGATTCAGCATCATAGATACATCATCCTAGATACAGCATCCCAGATACTGCATCCCAGATACACCGTCCCAGATACATTATCATAGATATTGCATCCTAGATACAGCATACCAAATACAGCATCCTAGATACAGCATCCCAGATACAGCACCCCAGATACATCATCCCCGATACAGCATCATATATATTTCATCCTTGATACAGCATCCCAGATACAGCATCATAGATACAGCATCCTAGATACAGCATCCCAGATACAGCATCATAGATACAGCATCCTAGAGACAGTATCCTAGATACAGCATCTTAGATACAGCATCCCAGATACAGCATCATAGATACAGCATCCTAGATACAGCATCCCAGATACAGCATCATAGATACAGCATCCTAGAGACAGTATCCTAGATACAGCATCCTAGATACAGCATCCCAGACACAGCATCCCAGATACAGAATCACAGATACAGAATCCTAGATACAGCATCCCAGATACAGCATCCCAGATGCAGCATCCTAGATACAGCATCCTAGATACAGCACCCAGATACAGCATCCCAGATACAGCATCCTAGATACAGCATCCTAGATACAGCATCTAGATACAGCATCGCAGACACAGCATCCGAGATACAGCATCCCAAACAGAGCATCCCAGATACAGCATCCTACATATACCATCCCAGATACAGCATCATAGATACAGCATCCTTGATACAGCATCCCAGATACAGCATCATAGATACAGCATCCCAGATACAGCATCCCAGATACACCATCCTACATACAGCATCCCAGATACAGCATCCCCGATACAGAATCCCAGATACAGAATCCTAGATACAGCATCCCAGATACAGCATCATAGATACAGCATCCCAGATACAGCATCCCAGATACAGCATCATAGATACAGCATCCCAGATACAGCATCCCAGATACACCATCCTACATACAGCATCCCAGATACAGCATCCCCGATACAGAATCCCAGATACAGAATCCTAGATACAGCATCCCAGATACAGCATCCCAGATACAGCATCGTAGATACAGCATCCTAGATACAGCACGCCAGATACAGCATCCTAGATACAGCATCCCAGATACAGCATCCCCGATACAGAATCCCAGATACAGCATCCTAGATACAGCATCCTAGATACAGCATCTAGATACAGAGTCGCAGACACAGCATCCCAGATACAGCATCCCAAACACAGCATGCTAGATACAGCATCCTACATACAGCATCCCAGATACAGCATCATAGATACAGCATCCTAGATACAGCATCCCAGATACAGCATCCAAGATACAGCATCATCGATACAGCATCCTAGAGACAGTATCCTAGATACAGCATCCTAGATAAAGAATCCCAGATACAACATCATAGATACAGCATCCTAGGTACAGCATCCCAGATAGAGCATTGTAGATACATCATCCTAGATACAGGATCCCAGATACAGCATCCCAGATACAGCATCCTAGATACAGCATCCTAGATACAGCATCCTAGATATGGCATCTCCGATACAGCATCCTAGATACAGCATCCTAGATACAGCATCCTAGATACAGCATCTTCGATATGGCATCCCCGATACAGCACCCAGATACAGCATCCGAGATACAGCATCCCAGATACAGCATCCCCTATACAGAATCCCAGATACAGCATCCTAGATACAGCATCCCAGACTCAACATCCCAGATAAAGCATCCTAGATACAGCATCCCAGATACAGCATCATAGTTACAGCATCCTAGCTACAGCATCCTAGATACAGCATCCCAGATACAGCATCATAGATACAGCATCCCAGATACAGCATCCTAGATACAGCATCCCAGATACAGCATCCCAGATACAGCGTCCCAGATACAGCATCCCAGATACATCATCCTAGATACAGCATCCCAGATACATCCTCCCATATACAGCATCCTAGATACATCATCCTAGATACAGCATCCCAGATACAGCATCGTAGATACAGCATCCTAGATACAGCACGCCAGATACAGCATCCTAGATACAGCATCCCAGATAAAGCATCCTAGATACAGCATCCTAGATACAGCATCCCAGATACAGCATCCTAGATACAGCAACCCAGATACAGCATCCCAGAGAGAGCATCCTAAATAAAGCATCGCATATAGAGCATCCTAGATAAAGCATCCTAGATACAGCATCCTAGATACAGCATCCCAGATACAGCATCCCAGATACAGAATCCCAGATACAGCATCCCAGATACAGCATCCTAGATACAGCATCCTAGATACAGCATCCCAGATACAGGATCCCCAATACAGAATCCCAGATACAGCATCCCAGATACAGCATCCCAGATACAGCATCCTAGATACAGCATCCTAGATACAGCATCATAGATACAGCATCCTAGATACAGCATCCTAGATACAGCATCCCAGATACAGCATCATACATAGAGCATCCTGGAGTCAGTACCCTAGATACATCATACTAGATACAGCATCCCAGATACAGCATCATAGATACAGCATCCCAGATACAGCATCCCAGATACAGCATCATAGATATATCATCCTAGATACAGTATCCCAGATAGAGCATCCCGGATACAGCATCCTATATACAGCATCCTAGATACAGAATCCTAGAAACAGCATCCCAGATAAATCACCCCAGATACAACATCCTAAATACAGCATCCAAGATTCAGCATCCCAGATACAGCATCATAGATACAGCATCCCAGATACAGCATCCCCTATACAGAATCCCAGATACAGCATCCTAGATACAGCATCCTAGATACAGCATCCCAGATACAGCTACCTAGATACATCATCCCAGATACAGCATCCCAGACACAGCATCCCAGATATAGCATCATAGATACAGCATCCCATATACAGCATCCCAGATACAGCATCCCAGATACAGCACACCAGATACAGCATCATAGATACATCATTCTAGATACAGCATCCTAGATACAGCATCATAGATACAGCATCCCAGATATCACATCCTATATACAGCATCCTAGATACAGCATCCCAGATACAGCGTCCTAGATACAGCATCCCAGATACATCATCCTAGACAGAGCATCCCAGATACAGCATCACAGATACAGCATCCCAGATACAGCATCCCAGATCGAGCATCCTATATACAGGATCCCATATACAGCATCCCAGATACAGCATCCTAGATACAGCATACTAAATACAACATCCCAGATAAAGCATCGTAGATACAGCATCGTAGATACAGGACCCCAGATACAGCATCCTAGATACAGCATCCTAGATACAGCATCCCAGATACAGCATCCTAGATACAGCATCCCAGATACAGCATCGCAGATACAGCATCCTAGATACAGCATCCCAGATACAGCATCCCAGATACAGGATCCTAGATACAGCATCCTAGATACAGCATCTAGATACAGTATCGCAGACACAGCATCCCAGATACAGTATCCTAGACAAAGTATCCTAGATTCAGCATCCCAGGTACAGCATCCCAGATAGAGCATCCCAGATACAGAATCCCAGATACAGCGTCATAGATATTGCATTTTAGATACAGCATCCTAGATACAGCATTATAGATACATCATCCTAGATACAGCATCCCAGATACTGCATCCCAGATACATCATCCGAGATACAGCATCATAGATATTTCATCCTTGATACAGCATCCCAGATACAGCATCCCAGATACAGCATTCCAGATACAGCATCCTAGATACAGCATCCTAGATACAGCATCATAGATACAGCATCGTAGATACAGCATCCTAGATACAGCATCCCAGATACAGCATCATAGATACAGCATCCTAGATACACGATCCTAGATCCACCACTAGATACAGTAAGTTTTTTTTGGGGATTTTCAATCGCCTCTGTTGACACGTCGTATGAAAACTGATTGCTGCAGTGCTAATGAATGAACAGGAGGATGAGCAACAGACTGCAGAAACTGTTTGGCTTTTGGTTTATTGAAAAATTATGATTTAACTCAAAAAGCAATAAGATCTTGCAGTGGTCTTCTAATACCTAGTGACAGCTTTTTAATGTACTGGTTTGGAACTTTGAGATGATTTTTGATGTGTAGCGGCTGTTCCACTGTGGAATAGTGCAGGAGTAAACTCTTGCATTTCAGCATTCCTGGCAGATCTGCAGCTTGATAAAGACCTCAGGCTGCTTGGTTTAATCAGACTTTTGCAGATCCCACCTTCACTGCTCAATGCACCGGCTGCCAATGTGTTTTCTGGTGTTGTCACTGCTTTCTGAGCAAAGACGGCAGAGGCAGCAGCTCTGCTGGTGGTGTCTGTTTGATTGAAACATGGGTATCTGCAGGAACTTTAACCTGAAAGCTCAGAAAGCTGTGGTCGGCGGTATATCTGTGTAATGTTTGTAGATTCTTCTGCAGATGTTCTTATGCCAGCGAGCACGGAACGTTTGTGAGTGTGACCTGCTGTGCGGTTAGAAGGAAGAAAGATGTGTGAGCTGCAGCAGCAGGAAGGCTGCAGCCGTGTACGCCGGGGTGCAAACGGCACGAAACGGGCTGCAGCGGCGGAGCCCTCGGTCCCGGGCCGTCCCGGGCGGGCGCAGCCCGAGCGCTCCCGGCCCCGCTGCCCCTGACCCGCCGGGGCCGGGGCCGCGCTGCGGGCGGACAGCGCCGCTCTGCGGCCGCCGGCGGCTCCGGGCCGGGAGGGGGGGCGGGGCCCGGTGGCGGGCGCGGACGGGATTGGCTCCTGCGCGGGATGGGCGGGGCCACGCTGCAGAAGCGCGCGGGCCGAGGAGCGCGTGCCGGCGGTGCGGCGGCGGGAGCAGCGCGCGAGGAGCGGCGGGGCCGGCGGTGAGCGAGGGGCGGGCGGACAGCGGGGAGACTGGACGGGGCCGCCCCGGTCCCGGCTGAGGGGGGAGGCTGGAGGGGGAGGGACGGGCTGGGTTCGGCAGGAGGAAGGCGAGGGGCAGCCAGCCGCAAGAGCGCGGCCCCGGGCCGGGCCGGGCAAGGGGCGAGGGGGAAACACGCGGGCGGCTGTGAGGGAAGGGAGCCCCGGGCTGAGCGCTGCGCGGGGCTCGGGCGGGGCCGTGGGGCGGAGGGGGGAGGGGGGAGCCCGCGGTGCCGCAGGGCAGAGGGAGGAAAGCGAGCGGGAGGGGGCAGCGCCGGGTCGGGAGCGGCGCAGGCGGGGCCGGGGCCGCCGTGGGGGAGCCAGGGGGCGCGAGGGGCGGGGGCGGCGCTGCCGCGGGGAGGGGCCGGGAACGGGGGGAGCGGCGGGAGCGGCGGAGGAGCCTGAGGGCGGGACGGCGCGGAAGGAGCTTGGGCGGGAAAGGCTGAGGGAGCTCAGGGAGGGGGGGACATTGGGGAGGCTTTGGCGGGAAAGGCTGAGGGAGCTCAGGGAGGGGTGACATTGGGGAGGCTTTGGCGGGAAAGGCTGAGGGACCTCAGGGAGGGGGGACATCGGGGAGGCTTTGGCGGGAAAGGCTGAGGGAGCTCAGGGAGGAGATGGCGTCGGGGAGGCTGCAGTGGGCAATGCTGAGGTAGCTCAGGGCGGGATGGCACTCAGCTGTGGTTTCAAAGGGAAATGCTGAGGTACCTTGAGGAATGGACGCTGGGCTGGGAACTATGAACACATCAGGTTGGTTCAGAGAGTGTTCATGACAGAAATTTGTGCAGTGAAGGATTCCAGCAAAGAGAGGGAGAAGAGCCAAACTTAGATCAGGCCTCCTAGGCCGCCTGCAGGTTTGGGGACAGGGATGACGAGGTTGTTAATCCGGTCCTGACTGTTTCTTTCTCTGTCCCTCTCTTGCAGCACCTGACTGAATGGAGGAGCAAGTGGACGGGAAGCTCCTGTGCCACACACAGATCACATTTGTTAGAAATAAGAGCCAATAAATCGATTCTGAGTCAATCAATCGATTTTATTTAGCAAGCGGTAATTAGGCAAAACAGCGCTGGGTGACCGGGGGAAGCTCAGTTCCGCCAACAGGCACACCACTCAACTTTTCGTGTGTGCTTATATATGTTATACGCTCGTTCACACGCTGGGAATTTCCGTCTCTGGAACTTTGTTATCTGTGGCACCATCCGGGAGTCCTGTTACCTGTGGCACCATCCGGGAGTCCTGTTACCTGTGGCCCCATCCGGGAGTCCTGTTACCTGTGGCCCCATCCGGGAGTCCTGTTACCTGTGGCACCATCCAGGAGTCCTGTTATCTGTGGCACCATCCAGGCAATCCAGGCATTGGCTTAACTACTACTACAAGGTTCTACAAAACATAATCAAACTTGCACAAGCGCAGTTACTGCTTACAACAATATGCATAATATAATTGAATCCTACTTGATTTGTTCAACATTAACAATTTTGACCATCACTTATTACAATTCCCCCCCCTTTTTTTTTTTTTACTCATTTATTTGTTGATCAAATCGAATTACCGCTTTTCGGGCTAGTAAGGTCATTTCAGCTTCTTCATCAGCTCCATGTTTCTGTAGCAGCATAAGGTGTACCCGCTCTACACGGTTTTTAACTAGTCCAATAAGTCGATTTAGGATACAGGGTCCAAAGGTTAGGGTGAGTAATAATATCATCAAGGGTCCAGCTACTGTGGATAGCAATGTAGTTAGCCACGGGGACTGAATAAACCAAGACTCGTACCACCCTTTTGCAGCTTCTCTTTCCCTTTTTCTCTGTTCCAGTCTCTCCCTTAATTTTGCCATCGAGTCTCGGACTACCCCTGTGTGATCTGCATAAAAACAACACTCTTCCTTCAAGGCTGCGCATAGTCCACCTTGCTGTAAGAAAAGGAGATCCATCCCTCTCCTGTTTTGCCACACCACTTCAGATAGCGAGGTTAGAGATCTCTCTAAGGCGGTTATGGAGTTTTCAATTCTCTCTAGGTCCTCATCTATCGCAGTCTTCAAGGAATTGAATCCTTGATTTTGTTGAACAAGTGAAGCTCTCCCTGTTCCTGCTCCGGCTGCCCCTAACCCTAGCAACGTGGCTATAGTAATGGCTGTCATGGGTTCCCGTTTGGTACGATGGAGTCCTGTATCCCAAATATCATACATTACATTTTCTTGATGATACAATATCCTTGGGATGATGGTAACTAACATGCAATACTCTCGGGAACTGTTGAACACCTTTAAAGACACACATGGAGTAAGTCCCGTCCTAGAACATATCCATTTTGTTCCATTCGGGGGAATAATATATCCTGTGGTTTCGTTAAGGCTCGGTACGATATTCCCGCAAAGTGGTCTCTTGGAGTTTGGTACTTTCCCTATACAAGTCCCTATCCCAGTTCCATGTTGCATAGTTATCCCTCTTTTCTGCTTTTCCCAAGGACATTGAATAGGCACAGACTCCTTGTTTATGGTATACCGACGATTATCCCCTATAGCTTCATAAAAGGGTGGATTAACATTATAACACAACCAGCAACCAGTGGTTAAGTTGGGTTGAGTATAGTTTAGGGTTTGATAAGTAGCCCGGATAATTCCCCATAGAGGATTCAAAGATTCCGAGGCTTCAGTATTCAGAGATTTCAAGGCTTCAGTGACAGTTTCCTCTTTTACTATTATATTCTCCTTCTCTACTGTCCTTGTCTCCTTACCCAGAGGGGGAGGGGATTTTACTACTGGATTGGGACCTATCGCTCGAGGGGTCGGTTTAACTTCTTCCTTCTTTATGAAGAACATGCCTCCCCTATCATCACCCGGTTCATAATACCGCATTCCCCAGGTTTTCCCAACAAGCCATCCACTATGTTCAGGGTTTGTTATGTTAAGGAATATATATTCATACTCGCCATCACTGTCCCGCTCGTTTCGGTTGCGAGGATAACCGAGTTTTAGTCGGCGGCCTTGGTTCACGACTCCCGAAGGAGGAATGCATCCTACAGGTCCCCATCCAACCCTTAAGAACTTATCAGTATTTGCCGGGCGAATTGGCCAGCTTGAGGCAATCGTTTCACACCCCCAGTAAGCGCAGTAATAGTGTCCTGGGGTATTACAATACGAGGGCCCTGTGCTGGGGCACATATAAAACCCCATTTTGTTAAGGCATGGCTCAATCTGAACTAATTGGCAGAAGGCTACAGTAAAAGAAGGTGACCCTGATGTGCTCTGTTGTTGTATGATCGTTTGGTCCTCCCATCGATAGAGGGTCCATTTAAAAGGTTGGTGAGAACTCCCCTGCTTTATTGCTATTATTACCGGTAAGGTAAGGAGGATTAGGGAGAGCGACCCGGCCCCTGGTTGGCTGAAAATCAGCCAGTGGAGGTTCATTTTGTTGAGGGTTGTTCTGCTTAACGGAGCTGCTTTATTTTAGGAGTCTTCGGAGGCACTTGCCAATCCCCACAAGGATACCCCTCTGCCTTGCCCTGGGCCTACTCTGTTGCTTCAGAGTAGCCGGGTAAGTTTTCTTCTCGGCAGCAGTTGTAGTCTTCAGGGGACTGCCTCCTGAATCCTCTCCTTGTTCTGTCACAACCCACTTTCCAATACTCAACCCAATAGGGCTATTTTGGATACCAGGTTTTGGCCACTGTCCCGAATCCTCACAGGGTCTGGAACATTCCCGTATTTTTACTAAACGCTTCTTACGCTTCCTCTTGGTTATTTCCCAAATGTCTGGACTTACGGGTCGTACAGAAAGTACTGAATATTTTTACTACACTCTATGTTCTTAACTATAAGTTTCTCTCCTAACTGTGCAACAGTTCTGTACCAATCTCTTCTATAATGTCCGTATCTAGGCCAATTTTCCCGTCCAGTAATTTCCACAGTATTTCCACAGTATTTATGGTTTTTCCCAGACACTCATCACACCACCGTTCAACATAAGGAAACTTTTCCCACTGCTGTATTCCGCACCCGCTACACACACGACATACCCAAGGATTACATTGTTTGCATACAGGACATGCGATATGTAACTTCCGCAATTCCTTACAGTTGTCCATAAGAAGCTTAGTATCTACGGCTATACGTCACGTGTCTGTTTCCTCCTGAAGGTCAGCTTCAACTCATCCGGTTCCCCGGTGACTTCCCAGTCTGTATGTAGGATAGGACCTTTTACTCGACTAGCGTGTGTCCATCCTCTTTCTGCGGCGCGGACTGCGGTATCTGTGGTGAGTAAAACAAGGAAAGGTCCCTCCCAGCGAGGGGTTAACGATGATTCCTTCCATGTTTTTACGAGTACTTGATCTCCCGGCTTAATACTATGTATTGCTACATCTAAAGGTGGTCTTTGAACCACCAGGCCTCGCTTTAGCAGTTCTTGCCTCCTTCTCATGAGTTCTATAAGATTTTCTTGTAACATCTTTTCTTCCACTTTAGGGTGTTCGATTGGCGTCTCCAAATCATAGGGCATTCCATATAACATTTCAAAGGAGGAAAGTCCTGTATCGGCCCTCGGTTGTGTCCTTATGTTCAAGAGGGCTAAGGGGAGGCACTTTACCCAGTTCATTCTGGTTTCTATCATTAATTTGGTCAGGTGCTTTTTAATTTCTCCGTTCATCCTTTCAACTTTTCCTGAACTCTGGGGGTGCCAAGGAGTGTGATACTCCCACTTGGTTCCCAGAGCTTCTAACGTTTCTCTAATTATTTTGGAAGTAAAATGGGGTCCTCTGTCCGAATCGATAACTGACATGATCCCATATCTAGGTATGATATGCTCTAATAATATTTTACTATTGTCCTCGCAGTGGCCCGAACTACCGGAAAGGCTTCGACAAAGTGAGTTAGGTGGTCTACCAAAACTAGGAGACACTTAAACCTGCCTACCTTCGGTAATTCCGTAAAGTCTACCTGAATCCTTTCGAATGGCTTTTTGGCTCGTTGTCTTCCCCCAGGGATTCTCTCCCTAAGGTGCTGTTTATTTATCCTTTGACATGTTAAACATTCTCCAACAATTCCTTTTGCTAGATCATACACCCCCATAACCGTATATTTGTTAGCGAATTGATCTACCAGAGCCTGCACTCCCCAATGGGTTTGTCTATGAAACTCTCTCAGGACTTGCCAAGCCACTCCTTTCGGGAGCATTTCTCTCTCATCCGGTAGCCACCACTTCCCCTCTCGTTCGACTATTCCCATTTGCCCCAATTTCTCCTTTTCCTGATGTGTAAATCTCATAGCATACTTAGTTTGTACAGGATCCTGTTCGACTGCTTTTATTGCCAGTAGCGCAGCTTTCTTAGCTTCTTCGTCGGCTAAATTATTTCCTCTTACTTGCGTGGAAGTTCCCTTCCGATGGCCCTTTACGTAAACTACTGCAATTTGTTTGGCCCCTCTTAATGCCTCCAGGGTTTGCTTTATTAAGGTCTCATGTTGTCGAGGGTTAAGATTGCGGGGTGACAATAAAACCCTGGCAGATGTATTGTTAACCCCCTCTCCCCCCCACTTCCCCCTTGTGCCGCTCCCTCTCCCCTTTTCCCACTCAGGACAGGCGATCGGGAGGGCAAGAAGGACAGAGAGAAGAGAGTTGGAAAAATTAAAGATGTTTTACTAATGCTACTAATAAGAATAGAGAAAATAATACAAAATATACAAAACCAATCTTGAAAGTCTCAGCAACTGCAGAGCCGGCACCCAAAGTCCTGGACTGGACTCTGCAGCCAACCGGAGCTGGATTCAGTCTGTCACTGGCCTCAGTTCGCAGGGACGACTAGCAAGGTCCTCTCCTAATGTCGGCCATAAGCAGCAGGGAAAAGCAAAGGCAAAAGGGAAAAGGGACGAGATCCTCATAATCTCCCACTTTTATATGAAGTATTCACGTGAATGGGATGTTATACACAGTTGGTCAGTTTCTTGGTCACTTGTTTCTCGTCGCCCCTCTCACGAGATGTCCATCCGTGCTTATCAATAAGTTTGCATTCCATTGCTATGTTTACCAAAACATGTGTCTGGTTCTCCAGGAAAATGCAGTTAATATGAAGCTTTAGCTGACAGGCAAATTCACTGAAAGAGAAACTTGTTTTTAACAAAACCAGGACATTCCACCCCTTATAATATGCCATTCACTGAATGCTTAAACCTTATCAATACAATCTATCAATACAATCTAATTACTCACTACTACTATATATATATATATATATACATATGTACATATATACACGGGAGTAATTAATCAGTGGACCATCCTTTGACAAGTTCATTAAGTTCATTTTGTCACGACAGTCTCCCAGGGCAGGAAAAATGGTACAAGTGCATCTCATGACCACTGTTTGTGGGTTAAAGACACCAACTTCGAAGAAGTTGTCAGGCGCCACTCGAAGAAGCTAGCTCTGGTTTCATCATCACTGTTTTGGTCTGAAAAACACTTATTAAACACTGTTAGTACGGCAATTCACATCATGCAGTTCAGTATTGAATATTTTCACCTAAACTCAAATCCCCTTGAGGTACACACCGAACTTCTCCATCCTTAAGCATCACCCACCAGGTGCTGCCAGGTCCCTGGGCAAAAACAATCCCGCGAATGGGCTTGACTTTGCTGAGCCAGGATTAACCCAGACTGCCTTTCCTAACATGTTTTTCCTGTGTACTACAGGGACTTTATCTCCTTCTACAGTCCGTAGAATTTCTGATTGGGCAGACCCGGCTCGATTGGTTGATCCCCTGGTGTTGACCAACCAAGTGGCTTTTGCTAAATGTGGATCCCAGTGTTTAAAGGTTCCACCACCCAACGTCTTTAGTGCAGTTTTAACAAACCATTGTACATTTCCATTTTCCCAGAGGCTGGTGCATGATATGGAATATGATATACCCACTCAATACCATATTCTTTAGCCCAATTGTCTATAATACAGTTATTGAAATGAATACCGTTGTCTGATTCAATTCTTTCTGGCGTACAGTGTCGCCAAGGACTTGCTTTTCAAGCGCCAAGATGGTATTTCGGGCTGTAGCATGAGGTACGGCATATGTTTCCAACCATCCAGTGGTTGCTTCCACCATTGTAAGTACATAACGCTTACCTTGACGTGTTTGTGGAAGTGTAATATAATCAATCTGCCAAGCTTCTCCATACTTATACTTTAACCATCGCCCCCCATACCATACAGGCTTTAACCGTTTCACTTGTTTGATTTCGGCGCAAGTCTCACATTCATGAATAACCTGTGAAATAGTGTCCATAGTTAAATCCACCCCTCGATCGCGAGCCCATTTATATGTTGCATCTCTGCCTTGATGCCCTGAAGCATCATGAGCCCATTGGGCTAGGAAAAGTTCACCTTTATGTTGCCAGTCCAAGTCCCCCTCAGCTACTTTAATCTTAGCAGCTTGATCTGCTTGTTGGTGGTTTAGATGTTCCTCGGTGGCTCGACCTTTAGGCACATGAGCATCTACATGCCGAACTTTCACAGGCAGGCTCTCTAGCCGAGCAGCAATGTCTTGCCACAGTGTGGCAGCCCAAATGGGTTTAACCTCTGCGCTGCCAGTTGCTTCTCTTCCATTGCTGTAGCCACCCCCACAAGGCATTTGCCACCATCCATGAGTCAGTATAGAGATAAAGTATTGGCCGCTTCTCTCGTTCAGCAATGTCCAAAGCCAGCTGGATGGCTTTCACTTCTGCAAATTGACTAGATTCACCTTGTCCTTCAGTGGCTTCTGTAACTTGTCGTGTGGGACTCCACACAGCAGCTTTCCACCTTCGATGTTTTCCTACAAGACGACAGGATCCATCTGTGAACAGTGCACACTGCTTATCAGTCTATTATACTCTTATCAGAGTATTATACGGTGGTGCTTCTTCAGCACGTGTTACCTCCTCCTCATCTGGAGACATCCCAAAGTCTTTGCTTTCTGGCCAGTCTGTAATCACTTCTAAGCTCCCTGGGCGATTGGGATTTCCAATTCGAGCTCGTTGCGTGATCAATGCAATCCATTTACTCCACGTAACTTCGGTTGCATGATGTGGAGAGGGAACCGTCCCTTTGAACGTGCAGCTCAGCACCGGCAGTCGAGGTGCCAGGAGGAGCTGTGCTTCAGTACCGACCACTTCTGAAGCAGCTCGAACTCCTTCCTATGCTGCTAGTATCTCTTTTTCAGTTGGAGTATAGTTGGCCTCAGATCCTTTGTATCCTCGACTCCAAAAACCTAAGGGTCGACCTCAGGTTTCTCCTGGTGCTTTCTGAGGCTCCAGGTAAGTCCATTATCTCCGGCTGCGGTGTAGAGCACATTTTTAACATCTAGTCCAGTCCGAACTGGTCCAAGGGCCACCGCATGAGTTATCTCACGCTTCATTTGTTCAAAGGCTTGTCGCTGTTCATGGCCCCACTCAAACTGGTTCTTTTTACGAGTCACTCGATAGAGAGGGCTCACAATCTGGCTGTAGTCAGGAATATGCATTCTCCAAAAACCTACAACGCCCAAGAAAGTCTGTGTCTCCTTTTTATTAGTAGGTGGAGACACTGCTGCGGTTTTGTTGATCACATACATTGGGATGTTAATAATAAAAGGAGGGGCAAGGAAAACCTCCATTCTCTGTTGGACTCTGAAGGAAATACAGTTAACAAAGATGAGGAGAAAGCTGAGGTACTTAATACCTACTTTGCCTCAGTTTTTACCAGTAAGACAGGTGGCCCTCAGGACAACTCATCTCTGAAGGTGGTTGGCAGAGATAGGAAGCCAAACAGGCCCCTTGTATTCCAGGAGAAAATAGTTGGATCCTCACAAGTCTATGGGACCAGATGGGATCCATCCTAGGGTGATGAGGGAGCTAGCAGAAGAACTTGCCAAGCCGCTCTCCATCATCTTCCAACAGTCCTGGCTCACTGGGGAGGTCCCATATGATTGGAAATTGGCCAATGTTACCCCAGTCCACAAAAAGGGCTGCAGAGCTGACCCTGGCAACTACAGGCCTGTCAGCCTGACCTCGGTGCCTGGCAGGGTGATGGAGCAGATCATCCTGAATGGAATCACACAGCACCTTCAGGATGGACAAGGGATCAGACCCAGCCAGCATGGGTTTAGGAGGGGCAGGTCCTGTCTGACCAACCTGATCTCCTTTTATGATCAGGTGACTCACCTGGTGGATGAGGGGAAAGCCGTGGATGTGGTCTATCTGGACTTCAGCAAGGCCTTTGACACTGTCTCCCATAATACACTCTTGCAAAAGCTGGTAGCCCATGGCTTGGACAAGTGCACTCTCTGCTGGGTTAAGAACTGGCTGGAGGGCCGGGCCCAGAGAGTGCTGGTGAATGGGGCTGCATCCAGCTGGCGGCCAGTCACTAGTGGTGTTCCCCAGGGGTCAGTGGTGGGTCCAGTCCTGTTTAACATCTTTATTGACGATTTAGATGAGGGGATTGAGACCATCATCAGCAAATTTGCTGATGACACCAAGTTGGGAGGGAGTGTCAACCTGCTGGAAGGCAGGAGGGCTCTGCAGAGGGATCTGGAGAGACTGGAAAAATGGGCTGATTGCAATGGGATGAAGTTCAATAAGGCCAAATGCTGGGTGCTGCACTTTGGTCACAACAACCCCCTGCAGCGCTCCAGGCTGGGCACAGAGTGGCTGGAGAGCAGTCAGGCAGAAAGGGACCTGGGGGTACTAACTGACAGGAAGCTCAACACGAGCCATCAGTGTGCCCAGGTGGCCAAGAAGGCCAACGGTGTCCTGTCCTGTATCAAAAACAGCGTGGTCAGCAGGACAAGGGCAGTGATCCTTCCCCTGTGCTCTGCATTGGGGAGGCCACACCTGGAGTATTGTGTTCAGTTCTGGGCCCCTCAGTTCAGGAAAGAGATTGAAGTGCTGGAGCGGGTCCAGAGAAGAGCAACAAGACTGGGGAAGGGACTTGAACACAAGCCCTATGGGGAGAGGCTGAGGGAGCTGGGCTTGTTTAGTCTGGAGAAGAGGAGGCTTAGAGCTGAGCTCAGCACTCTCTAGAACTACCTGAAGGGCAGTTCTAGCCAGGGGGGGATTGGTCTCTTCTCCCAGGCAGTCAGCAATAGGACAAGGGGGCATGGGCTTAAACTCTGCCAGGGGAAATTTAGGCTGGAGATTAGAAAGCAATTCTTTGCAGAGAGAGTGGTCAGGCATTGGAATGGCTGCACAAGGAGGTGCTGGACTCGCCATCCTGGAGTTTTTTAAACTGAGATTGGACATGGCACTTAGTGCCATGATCTAGTAAACGGACTGGAGTTGGACCAAGGGTTGGACTCGATGATCTCTGAGGTCTTTTCCAACCCAGTCGATTCTGTGATTCTCTGATTCTATTTGTAGTTGCTTTTGGTAGATATGAGCAGCACTTTACAGCTTAAAATTTTAGCAAATACAGTTTACCAAGTAACACGAAGCAAAGAGTATATTAAAAATCATACAACCTTATGTCCCTAAAGAATTGATTATATTTAGTGTGCCTCTACTTAAGGTAAATGATTAATATTAAACTTAAATTGGTCTCATCCACTGAGCTGTGAGTAGTAAAACCATTGCCATACAGCTCACTTATTTAGCAGGGAGAGCTCACAGTGGCTCATCCACGCTGTCGTATTTATAGAATGAAGTGATAGACTCATAGACACATTGCACACGGTAAGAAAAGTGTCTGAGACTTGTACGCCCACAAGTTACCGGCATTCAGTTGCTCTTCTGCTTCCCTGTGGGTCTCCTGGCAGGAGTTCTTGGCCTGGGTACGGCTCAGGCCCTTCCCTCCTTGGAGCCTGGACCAAACTGCTGTGGGTTTGGCTGGGGGTGATTGGGGGATCGAGTGCATCTGCCACCCCTGGCAGCCCAGAGAGAACTGAGCCAGACAACGGGACTCCTTTCTGCAACATCCCCATAGATGGATGCTCCTGGAGCAAGGAGATGGCACTGAGTGTGTCTGTGACATCCCCACCATGCACCAGCCGCTGGGGAAATGGAGTGGTGCAGCAGACTGTTCAAGACTGTGCTCAGAGCAATGGGTGCTGGAACTTTTAGAAACTGGGATGGAAATTTAGCAGCCATGTGCCCAGGGCTGAGCTGGCCTGAGCCTCCCAAGGGGACCTCCTGACCCTCCCCACCCAGGCACAGGGTCACAGTGGGGCCCTTTGTGACCTCACTTGGTGACACCCACTGCCCCGCATGTGATCGGTGCAGCTGCGGGCCGAGCCCACACTGTCCGACAGGACGGTGACGAGACAGGGTGCGAGCACGGAGCTGGCGAGAGCCCCGAGCGTAGCCCACGTCTGTCAGAGAACCAGAGAACCTTCTTGGTTGGAAGTGACCCTTACGATCATCGAGTCCAACCACAGCCCAGCTCTAGCTGCCCCCGGCAGACTTGGAGCAAGGAGCTCCTGAGCTCACGTCTTTCCCCGACGAGGAGCACACGGGCGCATCCCACACCCTTCACCGCTGCCTCTGGCAGAGCTGCAATACCGAGGCATTTTGACAAAGCGTCCGCCTTCCCCATTTTTCATCCTTCCCTTTGTCTGAAAAATGGCAGGAAGACCCCCCATCCGCCCTGGGCTGGCCTGGCAGGAGAGACCCCCCAGCCGCCCCAGGGTGGCCTGGCAGGAGGAGGTTGGGGCTCCCCAGGAGCTCACATCTCCACCGCAGCCCAACCAGGTGGATGTGGCGCAGCCACCGCAGATCGGTGAGTGAGGGGCCCTGGTTGTTGGGCAGGGTGGGGCCCAGCGATCGCTCCCCGCTCGACACCAGGGTCACGGTTCCCCACGCGCTGGCAGGGGGTTCCATGGGTGGTGATTATGCTGCCTGAAGCCCAGGGCTGCTCGGAGCTGGGAGCCGGCCCCAGCACAGCCTCTGCGGGCAGAGGGGACCCAGCTCCTGCTGCAGGGCACGGGCAGCGAGAGGCAGCTGGGCGGGCAGGAGGCAGCCGTGCTGCGGGACGGGGACCTTTCCTGCCCGTCTGAAGCGAGTTCCTCACCCGCTGCACTGGGCGCTTTCCCCGTCCTGCCTGGCTCCAGCATCGCAGCCCGTCTGCCGGGCACCCTGCAGCCCTGACACGCACGGGGAGACTGTGCCGGGGCAGCGGGCACTGGGATGGACATGGGGCAGAGCTCCTTCTGCTCTGTCCTGCCTGCAAACCCTCTCTGCAGCCCTCCCTGCTCTCCTCCTTTATTAGATGCTGGCTGGTTACCTGTCTACCAATTCGAAAGGAGACGCGTGGACTCCATCGTGTCCTTTGTCAGCAGCCCAGAAAAGGTAACCATGGCCGTTTGGAAGGCGGCTGAGCCGGTGTCTGCTGACAGGGGCTCTGCTGCGGGTGCTGGAGGGTGCTGGCTGGGCAGAGCTGCCTCTCCCAGGGCGCTAATTGGCACTGCACCCCCATGCTGTGGTGCCGCTGGCTGTGTGTCCCCATCTCACACTCCCTGTTTGTCTCTCTGTCCCCTGGCTGCCAGGAGGAGAGCCAGAAGATTCCGTTTCTTCAGAACATTTGTGACCTGTGCTACAACAGCAAGCGCCACGGCCCTCCACAGGGCCTAGATCTCTTCTGCCAGAGATATGGTCTGGCAGAGAATATCAAGGTGAGGGGATACGTGGCGCCTCTGGGGAAGGGGGCGATGCCCCCGGCACCCTGTGAGGACAGCGCTGGGCAGGGCCAGGGGCTGGTGGCACTGGGTGCTGGCAGCTGCAGGTCCCATCCCGGCTGTGCTCTGCAGGTGCTGCTGGAAGAGGAGCCCAGAAACAAACTGCGCACGGCGGTGCGGTGGAACGCCATGCGTGCCATTGCCGAACTGAGGTACCTGCCCATCCCTCCCGGGGACCCTGCACGAGATCTCGAGGCCCTGCTCCAAATACCCAAGTGTGACTGGCTCCTCTCTCTTTGCAGCGCAGTGGAGAGGGCGCTGGAGGGCAAGGAGGCAAGCCTCCTCCAAGCCTGCTTCTCTAGCGTCTTCTTGCTTCCTCCAGAAGAGAAAATGCAGGACATGGGCCGTTATCTCTTCTTAAAAGTAAGTGCTTGGTGAACTGCAGGACCCAACAGTCCCTCTGGCTGCTCCCTGTTCACCCCATGCTGATATATAACCAGAAAGACAAGGCAGGGTTGGTCTCAGCTCTGCTTTCACACCCTCGTGCCTTCATCTGCTGACAGTTGGCCTGGCCACATCCAGTGCCAATTGCTGCTCTGCCCGTAGCAGATTATTTGCCCCTGAGTCTCTCCCAGACACAGCAAATCAGCACAGGAGTTGCCTCTTGGCACTGAGAGTTCATATCAGTCCCCCGTGTGTGAAACAGATGGCAGGAAACACGGCCAAAACTCGTTGTCTCCTTGCAGACCATGGAAGCCATGGACAACATGCTGCAGGCGTTGGTGCTCGGCTCTTCAGCCTCCAGAGTCAGCGAGCTGCTCCAGAATATCTTCCAGGTCTGGCGTGTGCAAAGAGTGGGCTTCACAAGGGCTGTTCTTCACCCTGGGGGACAGGGTGTCCCCTCTGGAGTGGACAGTCCTACCCGGTGCCGTGCAGAGAGCGCTGCCGGGTGGGTGCCCACCTCCCCGGGGAACCAGGGGCTGCCCGCCAGGCTCTTCTGCAGCACAGTGGCCGCAGAGGGTGACATCTGCCTCCCTGCCTGGCCACAGGGCGGGCCCAGGGCATTTGTTCCAAGCCTGCCAGGGGCCTGAGGGCCAGAACCCCACTACAGGCTTTGCTTGAGAACAGAGTCCAGCCCAGGAGTTGAGCGGTGCTACTTCTGCTGGAGTGCTGGCTGCTCCCAGGGCTCACCAGCAGCTCCTCTCTCCCCAGATGCTCTTGACCTTCACCACCTCTGAGAGAGAATGTGTGCAGGAGAGGGCTGTGGGGAGGATTGAGAAGATGAGCTCTGCGCTATTCAGACATCCCACACTGGCGGTAAGGAGCCAGGCACCCTCCAGCCAGGCCGTCTCCCCACCCCTGCACCCCAGAGCAGCCTGCAGCTGCCCCATGCGGGGCTGCTGCCCAGGCAGCTGCTTTGGGAGCTGTGGCTGCCACGGGCCTGCAAAGCCCTGACTACCCACAGAGCCAGCCCTGGACACACGCTTGGGTTCCGGGCTTTGGCACCAGTGTCCCAGCAGCAGCCCCAGTCCTCCTGGCCACCAGCAAGCCCTGGTTCACGGCAGGGCCAGCACCCTGTGCCCATGAGTCCGACCCTCCTCCCTCACTCCAGGGCCTCTGTTCTCATCCTCCCCGTGCAGTCACTGCCGCCCCTGCTGCCAGCTTTGCTGCGGGCTCTGCCACCAGCACTGTCGGGTGTCTCTGCAGGGCTGCTGGCACTGCCTGGCCAAGCAGCAGCATCAGGGCGCTCGGTGTGATTTGGCTTCACTTCCTTCTTTTCTTTCCTTCCTCCCGTAGTCCTGTGCGAGATACCTCAGAACTTCTGAAAGGACAGACATCGTCCTTGTGTTCATCGAGGCGATGAGAGACTCCAGCACCTTTGACAAGAAGCGGGCAACAGACTTGCTGGACATGGTCATGGAATTCCCTGACTTCTGGCTGGCGGATGTAAGTGGCCAGTGGCTGGGTTGCCCTGCCAGGCTTCAGCCCTGTCAGGCCTTGTTCCTTCCTCCATCCCTGCCCCCAGCCCCTGGTGTCTCAGGAATCTGAAGCCACATGAAGGTGGCAGAGAGGAATGGGAAGGACAGCTGAGGAAGTGGCTGCACTCAGTGACAGCGCCATCCTCACCTGTATCTCCTCCAGCTGCCAAAGATCATGAGATGCATCCACAAAAACCTGGACGGCATCAACACAGCACCAGCTCGGCAGAGCGTGGCGTCCCTGCTTCTGCTCATGGCTGACAGGAGACCTGGGAAGGTGCTCACAACGCTGCTGAGGATCGCTCCACCAGGAGACAGGTACTGGCCCCAAAAGCCACGAGGGCTTGTTCCCTGTGGGGAGAGGGGCACAGAGCCAAGGAATCCTGCAGGACACCCCCGAGGAGCAGGACCCTCCATCCCACCACATTTTCCAGCGCTGGGGGTCAGCCAGGCCCGCAGCAGCCACAGCTGAGCAAGCCAGCCCAGAGCCCCCCACTGCGCTCCTGCCAGCCCCACGGGAGCAGCAGCTCAGCCTCTGCTGCTGCCCAGGGCATCCCAAGCGTCCTGCAGCGCGGAGCCGGACACGCTGCTGTGGGCCAGGCTGCCCTGCTGACAGAGCGCTCTCTCGCAGGACTGCCCTGGACATGTGGGACATGATGATCTCCACACCCCGGCCTCTGAAGAAGATCTTAAAAAACCTGCGCAAAAGACTCCTGGTCATAGACTCCATGTTTCCCGCAGGCGTCATCAGTGGGTCAGAAAGTCCTGACATGGTGAGCGGGGCGGTGTCAAGCGAGCCATGTTGGCAGGTGGGGCTGGGGCATTGGGTGAGGTGGTGGCTTGGCCTTGGCTGGGGGTCAGGCAGTGGGTGAGAGCTCCACACGCCCTCCCTGCCGTGCTGGGGCCTGATGGCTGCCTGGGGAGCTTTCCAGGCACGGAGTCTCTCCAAGACATCTGCCCATGGGGGCCTGTGGGAAAAGGGGACGGCTGAGCAGGACACAGGGAGTCATTGCTTTTCAACCCTCCCTGCCCTGGCCCTGCTCTCCTGTATCTCCGTGGCTGTGCCCATGGCCACCACCTGCCAGGAGGCTGCCACAGAGATTCCTGTGCCACCACCTGCCACGAAGCTGGACAGGAGGCTGGTGCTCAGTGACTGGCTTTTTTGCCACGGTGGTCTTTGATCCTTTCACAAAAATGAAACTGTTGTTCATACAGGCAAGAAAAATACAGTCCCTCCTGCCACAAGTTGTGGGGTTGCTCGACCACAGCAACACAGAAGTGAAAAGGAGAGTCCTGACATTCTTCCGCAGCGTGATGGGACACCTGAAGAGCGAAGAGGCCAGGCCCACTGTCGAGCAGCTGGAGGAAAAGCTCCTGCCCCTCTTTGATGATGTAAGGCTGATGACGGAGACTGAGCCCTGGGGGTGGGCAGCCTGCAGTGCCAGCTGCCCTTCAGCCCAGCCCCGTGGACAGCACTGGGAGCAGGCTCTGCTCCCCTGGGCTCTCGTGGGATGGCTTCTGGGCTTCTGCACAACCTGACCCTGGAGCATCTCCCCTCACGTCAGCCCCGATACTGCCCCTGCTCACCACGGGCAGAGAGCTGCTGGGATTGAAGTCCGGCTTTCCTCCTTCCTCCCAGGAGTCCAGCCAGCTGCGAGAGCTCTCCATCTGCCTCTTCAGAGAGCGGGTGCAGTCAGTGATGGCGCACGACAAGAAGAGGATGAAGAGCTACGTGCACCGTGCACTGCTCCCCCTCTTCTTTCGTTTGAGCGATCAGAGCAACAACGTGGCCAAGGTACAGATTTCCACGCTGAGCACTGAGGCAGAGAGGGGTGTGCTGACAGCACACAGGTGGCCTGGGCACCAGGGGACAGGGCTGCTGGCAACTGGCAGCCTCCTCCAGCCCATAGGAAGGGTCCTTACAGACCCAGCACGAGTAGCGGTAGAGAAGCTGCCATGGCCATTTCCACCGCCTGCCATAGCTGGTCTCACAGGGCTCAGCAGCAGCCTGTGGCCACCGAGGCCTGAACCGGCGCATCCCCACGGGCTCCTCAGCTGTCCCTGCAGGTGCTGGGTCTCGAGCTTTGAGCCTCAGTCCCTGTCCCCCAGGGCTGTGCCCAAGAGAGCCCCAGATGTTTGGGCCAGGGCATGTCGCTGCCCCCAAAGGGCAGGTGTTCCAGAAACAAAGCCAAGAATGGGGGACGCCAGGTCTCCTTATGCAGACTGTGGGTGCCATGTCCCAGCTTCTGCTGTTCCGCAGGCCGCCAGGGAAGCCCTCCTTGGTGCAGCAGAGCTCCTGAAATGGAAGCAGCTCAGACACCTGGTGCGGACTCAGCAGACATGGAGGATTGGAGAGAGCTTGGTGAGAACAGCGAAGGCCCAAGCTGACTGAGGGCTGCCCCACATGTCTGGGCTGTGGGCTCTGCAGATGTGCCTCGCCCGCCCTGCTGCAGCCCCGAGCTGCACCCTTGTTCCCTGTCCTCAAGAACAGAACCCCCAAGGGCTCTTCCCTCTGCCCCACGCCTGGCGGGAAGGAGGACTCTCAGCACCCCGGGACCACTCTGCTTGTGTCTGTCTCTCAGTCTCAGCCCAACAGGGCTACTGGCTGGGGGGCAGGAGTGGCCTGTGGGGAAAGGGAAACCTGGGTTACTGGGAGGAGGGACTGGTCCAGCCAGCTCGGGGTGGGCTGCAGACAGTGACATGCTCGCACCCTTGTGCTCTCTCCAGCTGGAGCAGGACAGGAGCAGGGCTCAAGAGCTCTTGAGTCAGAGCCTGCCATACCTGAGGGATGCTCAGGCCAGCTTGCGAGAGGCGGCCGTGAGGTTCATCGGTGAGTCACAGCCCCCGGGTCCCTCTCTTGGCAGCCTGGCCCCAGTCCCCACTGCTGCCCTGGCACAAGGAGCAGCCCTGTGGCTTCAGAGCCCCAGCTGCCCCGGGCAGGGCCTTGGCCTCCCCTCCCAGCCCTGCCCACACAGGTGGGCTCGGTGGCTGCCTTGCTCAGTCCCGCTATGTCAGCTCTGGGGTATCCCTGGGGCCAGCTCTGATGAGGGGGAGGGAACAGGGGTCTGACGGAACTCTGTGCCCAGGGCTGGCTGCGCGGCCCCTGAGGGACCGAAGGGAGGAGGAGAAGCTGGCTGAGATCTGCAGTGGTGAGTAGGGAGCCTGGTCAGGAGGGGATGCCTGGGTGTCTCTGCAGATGTGGGAGATCATCTGGGCTCTGCTTCTTTCTGTTGCAGCCCTTCGGCCCTTGGAGACGGACAGTAAATCCTTCGTCCGCTCCCTCGCTGCTCAGACCATTGCCATCCTGAGCAGTCCAAGGGAGCAGCCACGATCACGATGGGCCCTGCAAGCCCTGTGCTGCTGGCGTCGCTGACCCAGGTGGAGGAGCAGCTCTGCTTGAGGAAAACAGCTGGATTTTAATAAAGAGCCCTTCTTGAAGTTGGGTTGTATGTCTGGCTTTTCCAAGGATCCCAGAACCAATCTGAGTGCTCTGGTACTTTTGAGAGCACAGCCCAGGATCATGGGCAAGGATGACGGAGCAGACAGGAGCACTCGCAATGAGCCATTCCAGCAGCTGAGATGAATCTCACTGAGCCACTGAGGTTTGTTCCTGGAGTCACACACAGAAATGTCAAGTTCTGTCTGCCATCCAAGTCTGAGCTGGCCTCGTGAACTCCTTCTGCACCCAGGGGTGTTCAGAGACAGAATCTTTCCCTGTTGCACATAGCGGCTGTAGCCTTGGTTTCCCTCTGGCCTCCTGTTGCCACTCTCAAAGGACAGGAGGCACCTCAGCCCTGTGGTGTGTCACCCTGCTCTGCACTCATCTGAGATCTCAGGAGGAATGGACATGGGGACCTGAGTTCAAGGAAGCACAACCCAGTGCTGCATTCAGGCTGTTTCCCATAGGATGTTTCTGCCAACATGAAGTGACCTCAAAACACTGTCTGTCCCACAGGCCCTCATGGAGCTCCCAGGAAGAGCTGATGTTGTTTGTGCTCTCTTGGATACATCCCACCTCACATCCATGATGTGCGTGCTCACGTCTCACCTGTACAATGCAGACATGGACTGCTGACATAGTCATTCAGTGTCATTCCATGGAGGGAAGAACAACCTCTGTGAGCTGGGGAGAGAAGTCAGGGCTGGAAATGGTGGCTGTGAGGGGCCCATCCATGACAATGCCCTGGGGCAGCTTCTGTGGGGTGTCCAGTGCACAGGGGCACAGCCCAGCCCCTGCTCTGCTGGTCCTGCAGGTCTCTGGCAGGAGCCTGGCTGTGAGAGGACACTGCTGTGTGCCAGCCCTGCACACACACACTGTTCAGCTCTACACTGGGGTTTCATCTGTGGGTCACTTTTGTAGGAATATGCTTGAGAGAAACTTTGCAAGAAGATATAAACCATCATGCACTGCCCTGAGGAGATCACCTTTCATTATGGAAAGGTTGTTGTGAGGCCAGCTCTGTCACAGCAGTGCCCATTGCCTGTCCCTGCCTGCGCCCACAGCACTGACACACAGCAGGACGGTGACCAAGCTGCCAGAGCACTCAGGCCTTGCACCAACACCAGGGATGAGAAGGAGAGTGTGGCAGTGGAACCAGAACAGCTCTGGAAGAACAAGCGCTGCTGCTCCATGGCAGGGCTGCCATGCCAGAGCTGTTTTCCCCTCCACCCACACACAGGAACTGTCCCTGCAGCTCCAAAAAGCCCTTGCAGGAAGGATATAGTGGAAATGAAGTCATTACAGGACTCTTTAATTTGTTTAAATACAGACAGATCATGGCTCCTCATTTACACAACCAGGGGTTATAAAAGAAAAGCAGACAGTGATTTAGAAAGGGGATGATAACATTACCACAATAAAAAAAAAATGCCAATAACAGCAGAAAATAGAGATGAGAGGCTGGACCTGTAACTAGTTACATTAAAACTCCTATGTGGAAGCAGATGGACAGTTTATTGATTCAGAAAACACTAAAATATGAATTTCCACACAGCATCCGTGAGCTCCTGGTTCCTCATGCTGTAGATGAGGGGGTTCACTGCTGGAGGAACCACAGAGTACAGAACAGACACCACCATGTCCAGGGATGGGGAGGAGATGGAGGGGGGCTTCAGGTTGGCAAACATGGCAGTGCTGAGGAACAGGGAGACCACGGCCAGGTGAGGGAGGCAGGTGGAAAAGGCTTTGTGCCGTCCCTGCTCAGAGGGGATCCTCAGCACGGCCCTCAAGATCTGCACATAGGACACCACAATGAACACAAAACACGTAAAAGCTAAACAGGCACTGACCACAATAAGGCCAAGTTCCCTGAGGTAGGAGTGTGAGCAGGAGAGCTTGAGGATCTGGGGGATTTCACAGAAGAACTGGCCCAGGGCATTGCCCTTGCACAGGGGCAGTGAAAATGTATTGGCCGTGTGCAGCAGAGCATTGAGAAACCCAGTGGCCCAGGCAGCTGCTGCCATGTGGACACAAGCTCTGCTGCCCAGGAGGGTCCCGTAGTGCAGGGGTTTGCAGATGGCAACGTAGCGGTCGTACGACATGATGGTGAGAAGAAAATACTCTGAACCAAGCAAGAAACAAAAAAAGAAGACCTGTGCAGCACATCCTGCATAGGAAATGACCCTGGAATCCCAGAGAGAATTAGCCATGGACTTGGGGACAATGGTGGAGATGGAGCCCAGGTCGAGGAGGGCGAGGTTGAGCAGGAAGAAGTACATGGGGGTGTGGAGGTGCTGGTCCCAGGCTATGGTGGTGATGATGAGGCCGTTGCCCAGGAGGGCAGCCAGGTAGATGCCCAGGAAGAGCCAGAAGTGCACGAGCTGCAGCTCCCGTGTGTCTGTGAACGGCAGGAGGAGGAACTGGGTGATGGAGCTGCTGTTGGACATTGGCTGCCTGTGGGTATGAGGACCTGTCATAGGAGGAAAAGACAGTTACATGCTAGGGGACACTTCTCTGAGGAAAATAAACATGCTGTTTCTCATGGAAAACCCCCTCCCTGATGGAGGGATGTTTCCGCTCATTCTCTCTTTCTACGAATTGAGAAAAACTGTTCATCACAGTTTAAAATGCAGCGTGGGCATCTGGTTTCCATGAACACAGCTCCGGGTCAAGACCCCCTGTGTTGATGCCAGAACAAGAAGAGACTGACACTTGCACCCCAACCCCAGAGAGCAAGAGCGCCAGGGACAGGTGGAGAAACAGGGAAGGACACTGCAGTGCTACCAGAAAATAAAGCAAGGACAGAAAGGCAGACGGGCATGCTGTGGAACCTTCTCCTGACCCGGCTGTGCTGCTGCCACTCACATAATGACACTGGAGAGCAAGTACTTTTAGCACCTTTTTTGAGTACCCCGTTCCAGGAACCCTTCACCTGGAGGTCCAGCTGCTGAGGTGGAGACTCGTGACCTGGACCCCATGGCTTTGGGGCAGAGGGTCTGCTGGGGAGGAGAGGAGACCAGGGGTTGCACTGGGAAATGTGTCTGCACTGCAGGGGATTGCAGGGGGTTCCTAAATCCTGTCCCTGGCATATCTGGTAGGAGCTCCTTCTCCCTGCCCATGTCTGTGCTGCCTGCAGCTGTGTGTCTGTCCCTGGTCTGCTCCCTGTCAGTGTCACAGACCCCGTCCCACCCGCTGTGTGCTCAGCTCTGTCCTGCTCACACCTCCTGGCACTGCCCAGGGGCAGCTCTGTGTGTGCAGGGGCTCAGGAGCAGCTCAGACCAGTCCTAACGAGAACTGGGGTCTCAGTGTCTGCTCCAAAGAGAGAAATAAATCCCCATCTCCCACTGCACACCCAGACGAGCAAGAGTGGAAAACTGAAAGCACAGACTCCTTCCCTTGCAGCTTTTCATGAGTTGATGTCCTTGTTCAGAAGGACCCTCTGCCATGTCTGTGGGGGGATCTGGAGCTCTGAGCAGCCCTGACCCACACAGCCCCCTTCAACCCCACAAGCTCCCTGCCTGCCCTGCCGGGGGTCGCTCCTTCCACCCACAGCTGCTGCCATGGGATCTCCCGGGCAGGCTGAGCACTGACCCTGGCAGGCGGCAGAGTCCCTGCCCGGCACAGCCCTGGGGTGCAGGGACCCTGCTCTGCAGGACAGCCCTGGGCACCCCTGGGTGCTCACCCGGCTTCACAGCTGTTCAACATGGCCTGACAAGAGCCCCGTCCTTACAGAGCCCACAAGCTGTGCCTGTGCCAGTTTTAGGAGATGCCTCCAGGAGCTACAGCTGCACTGCCCTGCACCCAGAGACTTACCATGGCAAGGGCTGCAAAGGTTTCTCCTCCAGTGAGCTCTCAGTCATCCTCCCAGTCCTGACCACCTTTAATCTCTCTCTGCCTTGCTCGTCTCCTGAGATCCCCAGGCAGAGCCCTCAGCCCTGCTGCGTGTGCAGAGGAGCTGCTCCTGGGCAGAGCTGTCTCTCTGCAGCGCTGCCGCTGCCATGAGCTCCCTGTGTCCCAGGAGCCCAGCCCAGCTCAGCAGCACAGGAGCAGCTCCAGGCGCTTTAATGACCCCTCTGGTGGGTTTGGTGCTGAGTCCATGGACCTCAGACCCTGAGGGGAAGCTGAAGAAACTTCTCAAGAAGTCCAAGTCAGATGCAAACTCCAAAGTTTCTTGTAATGTTAATGGGTCCCACTGAGGAAAACAACTGAGAAACTGTCCCAGGGTCTGTTCAGATCAGAAATATGGAGGCAATAATGAAAGGTCAGGAAAAGCAAAGTAAAGGTGTCTCTGATGCTAAGTAAACCTGGATGTGTTTCATTAACCAAAGGGCCAAACCTTGACTCCCCTTTGGAAATCAGATCCTGTCCCTCCCACGTTGCCCAGGGCCCTTCCTGGGACAGTGTGATGTGGGGCTGTGCAAGGCCAAGGGCAGGACTATGGTCCCACCCCTCCCAGGTTCCTGCCTGGGGACAAGGAGACCATGAGGCCCCTGTGCTGCAAGGACAAGGTGTCTCCTCACAGGCATCAGAGGTGCAGACAACAGCCATAGCCAAGGGGAGAAGGAGCTCATGTCTGGTGGGGCTTTCAGCCTCTTTACATCCCATGATCATCTCCACGACAGCCTGTCCTGTGCTGTGGCATCCCCTGCACCTCTGTCCCTGCAGGCTGGAGACATCCCCCCTGCTGCCCCACCTTGCTCCTGTCTGAGCATCTTCCTTCCTTTGCTGAGATCTCTCCATCCTCCCCAGCTGCTCCTTGAAGCACAAAGCCTTGGGCTGATGCAGACTCCCTCTGCTGACCTGCTCCCCCACAGCACTGCCCTTCCATCACATTGCTTTCTGCTCATGTCCAGCCTGGACCTCCCCAGCTGCACTTTGGGCCATTATTTCTTTCTTATGCTCTTTCCCTCTATGAAGAAACCTCCACCACCTCTGAAACCGCCCTTCAAGCACTCTCAGGCTACTCCTGCACTGCTGCAGCCTCCCCAGCACTGCTGGGCCAAAGCAGCCCAGGTCCCTCAGCACCCCACACCATGTGCACAAGGTGCTGAACCTGCCTTGGCACAGCCCTGCACTCTCCAGTTCCTCCCTGCTGCTCCAAACTGGGAAGCCGCACACTGGCACACACCCGTGTGTGTGGGTCACACCGGTGCTGAACCGAATGGGATGAGAACTGCAGGTGTCTGGGTCCCCACGCTCCTCCTCATGCAGCCCCGTGTGCAGCTGCCTTGTTCACGGTGAGCGTGCACCACGGGCTGGTGTGGGGACCTTGATGTTTCCAAGAGAACCCAAGTCTTTGTCTCCTTGGCTATGGTGATCATCTCTGCCAACAAGGCCTGTGAAGAAACATGTTGTCCTCAGACACCGGGGGCAGCTCAAGGCCTCCTTGCACACCCCCAGTAAGGGTGGGAACTGTCACACCATTGTCCTTCACGCAGCATCACACACCCCACATCACCGTGCACCAGCAAGGGCCCCGAGCAATGAGTGAGGCAGAGGATCTGCCTCTCCAGGGGCTCATGTGGCAGCCCTTGTAGTGCCCAGGCCCTTCTCCTCAGGGCCACTGCTCAGCATGTCAGGTCCTGCTCTGTCCTGATGGATGAGGTTATTGTCCTGCCCTGATACTGAACTGGAGACTTCAACTTGTCAAACTTCAGAGCTTCCTGATGGGCAAATACCAGATATTCACAAGGTCTGGACTCTCCCTGGCCTGAAGCTCCATTTGCTCAGCTGTTAATGTTTGCATGCAGATGGTTTATCCTGATGAGGGTGTGTCTCCCAAGAGAACAGCGTGAGGAGTTACAGGACACTACAAATACCACCTCCTGGAGGAAATTCGGGGTCTTGGGTGTCTGATACTCATAATGTCAGAGCTCTGGAGTCACAGGGGTTGATTCCTTTCATGTGGGAGAGCAGCAGGAATGCGTGGAGCTCTGCCTGGGGACAGACAATGTCAGCTGAAGGTTGAGGAGTCAGCATGAGAGGGCAGAACAACATGGGCTGTGTTTTGGTGGGTGGACATCAGGTACAGACTCACTGATGAGGAAGAGGAATGAGATGAGGCCTCCTTCAGACACATGAAAGAAGCCTCATGTTTCCAGGTTGTGTCCTCATGGCAGACCTGAGATATCCCAATATCTGCAAGGTACCGGCCATCCAGGAGGGTTTGGAACCCATTGACAACATCTTCCTGACACGGGTGACTGAGGAGTCAGTGGGGTGAGGTGCCCTGTGGGACTTCACACTTACAAACCAGAAAGAGTTGGTCAGGATGGAACAGTCAGGGATGGGAAAGTGGAGCTGAGGCTCCTGGGAGATGATCACAAGGCCAAGAGCAGGATTTCAGGAGAGCAAGCTTTGGCCTGCTGAGGGACCTGCTTGGGTCCTATGGGATATGACCTTGGTGTCTGCAGTGCTTTTCTCTCCCATCTCCTCCCTCCTCTCTCCCACCTGCTGTTGTGCAGCGTTTTTTACCCTTTCTCAAATACAATATCCCAGAGGTGCTGCCAGCATCTCTGAGTGGCTCAGATTTGGCAAGGAGTGGGTCCATCTTGGAGCATCTGAAATCGGCTCTGTCTGACATTGGTCAAACTCCTGTTGTCTTCCCGGAGAGGTGACAACTGTAGCACACCCACACCTACCCCCAGTTCCAAGGGTTTGTCATGTAAACCCAATAGAGAGTGATGATGTGTTGGGTGTTACAAACTACATGATCATGTAGAAGAAATGGACAAGATCTTCTGTCAGCGACTCAAGGAGGAAGTCACCAGTCAATGAGCAGGTTCCTATGGGGAACTGTAATTGCTCTGACATTAACTGGCCTGGCAAAGTGGCAAGTGCCATCAGTCCAAAGGATCTTGGGCCAACTGCTTAACGTGTCTGCATTGTGGGCCAATGAGAGTGATGCTCAACTGGATCTGGAACTGGGAAACAAGGAATAGCTGGTGAGGGATGTGAACATCAGTGTCCACCTTGGCTGTTGTGACCAGGACACAGAGGGGCCCCAGGCACCAGAGGGGAGGGAGGAAGGCCAGCAGCAGAGCACAGGCTGGTGGGCTCCAGAGGAGAAGACTTGGACATACTGGGGGATGGTGAGCAAAGTGGTGACATGGAAGTAGATCTGAAGGCTGAAGGAGCTCAGGAAATCTGATAATCCTTACAGGACAGCCTGCTCCAAGCACTAGAATGATCTCTCCAAATACCCATGAACAAAAGCATTTGTCTTGTGAGGCTGCCCCTCTGAACTGATGGAGCTCCAGGGCACAAAGGCAGCACAGAGGAGGTGGAAGCAGGGGAAGCTGCAAAGGAGGAATTTAGAAACCTTGTCCATGTATGCGGGGATTATGCCAAAGCTGCCCTGGACTTGATACCTGCACGGGAAGGGCAGCAAGATGAGCTGACAGAGCTTCACTTGCAGTAAGAGAATAGACAGGGTGAACGTGGGCCTGCTGCTGAACTTCATAAGAGTAGAATCAGATGGGACTGAGGTTCTTCATGGCTTCTTTGCCTCCATCTTCACCAGCAAGGTCTCCTGGACTTTGTTCCTGAAGGCAGGAGTCTGGAGAACACCCAGCAGTGGATGGGGCTCAAGTCAGGGGTGACCTGAGCAAACTCAGACACCGTTACAGAACAGGAGATGGGTCACTTGACCAGCTCCCTGAACACAAGTATCGTTGTGCTGTGGCACCTGAGATTGCCAGGAAGACCCACCTCTTGATCCAGAGGAGTGTGACTCCTCTTGAGGTGTCCTGGCCTGTCTCCTCACTCACATGGTGATTTAGGCACCCACTTTTCTGACATATTCAGTGTCTGTCAGGAGCCGCTCCACATCAATGTGAACTGAAGGCTGCTGATAACACCTGTTCTGGAAAGGGAGGGAAGGGAGAGCAGGGTATGAAATAGAATAAATTTGGTTTTATTGCTATTTATTATGGAAATGCTCTGTGTTTGGCTATTCCTGAAATCTCCCTAATCATCCACACCAGACTTGAAGCCTTTAGGAAAATGATGCACAGAGCCTTGGCTTGTAATGATGTTAATGAGCCCTCTGGTGCCATAATCCAGAACTGCAGCTACTGGAACAATGAACAAACCTCTAATGAAGTGAAAGGCAGAAGCAAACCCCAAGTTTCTGAGGGTGTTTGGACCCCATGAAGGGCCATCACTGACACAGCTGTGAAGGAAACAACCAGTGCAGGTCCCTGTCCCTGGAGGCTGGTGAAGGAAAGACTTGGAGACACTGGTTCCAGGTGGTGAGGGCCATGTGGAGGTGGCTCTGGTGCCATGTCAGCCCTTGATGCTTGTTCATCACCAGAATGGCTGAGCCCTGACCCCTGGGACCTGGTGGATTTTTCTGAACTGATTTTCAAGGCTTTTCCTGTGGTCAGTGTGGGTGTTTTGTGTTTTGGGGTGGGTTTTATGTCGAGTGCTGTTGCTTTAACTG
The DNA here is from genome assembly GCF_036013475.1 of Columba livia. Lineage (NCBI taxonomy): Eukaryota > Metazoa > Chordata > Aves > Columbiformes > Columbidae > Columba > Columba livia. The sequence goes on from NW_027043504.1 coordinate 66,874, forward strand.
GTTGTGTTTTTATGATAATTTGTGCAGAAAGGGCAGTCACAGGACAGCACCCAATATGTCAAAACTGATGCCCAGTGAAATGCCGTAAAGCCCTGATGAGTTCCCCCTGTGTCTGTGTCTCTCCTGGAAGGAGTCTGTCCCGAGAAGGGGATCCAGCTCCTGCCACTCTCTGCAGAGGCACATGAGCAGTGTCCATCACCTGGGGACACAAAGGGTGACGTTTGCCAGACCAGCCTTCATCCCACCACCCAGGTGGTTTCAGCCATGCCCAGTGCGTGACCACCAAGAGCAGGGACAGCGCCCTGGGCCTCCTGGGCACAAGGACAGCCTCGGGGCCAGCAGCACCCCGAAGTCCTTCCTCCAAGGAGTGCTGGGTGCATGGGCAGTGGGTGGGGTGGGACACTGGGGGCCCATGTCACCTCCGTGTCACAATGCGACCACGGGGCAATGCTGATGTCACAATGCCCCGGGGCAGTATAAAAGGGAGCAGCGTCCCGTGTCTGCTGCCAGAGCTGGCCTGGAGGCAGCCTGAAGACATCGGAGAGGAAGTCCTTGAGGAGCCGGTGGAATCCCTTGACAGGGGCTGAAGGAGGAAGAGCTGGACGAGGCAGCTGGAGTTTCTCCGCTGCAAGGCCATCTCCCAGCAGGGCAACCTTCCAGGTTCATCTGATGGATGAACATCCTTTTCAGCTGAATAGCAGCAGCAAAATGAAGGGAATGCCTTCTTGAGGAGCACTGCAGAGCTCACCGTCCTGATGGAGTGGGGAGCTAGGGTCAGCAGCTGTAGGAAGTGGAATGCAGAGTGGTTTAAGGGGGCCCGGTGCTCTCCCAGCCACCAGAAGGTAGATGCGTCCTTTGCACAAGGTGATGGAGCGAATGGCTAATCTGGGCAAGGTTACAAGTGTTTGTCAGCAATTTCCTCAGCATGTAGTGCTAGTGAAAGGAGGGAGAAGGAAAAGAGGGAGAGAGAAGAGGGAGAGGGAAGAGGTGAAGAAAGGAGGAGAGGAGAGGAGAGGAGAGGAGAGGAGAGGAGAGGAGATAGGAGAAGAGAAGAGAAGAGAAGAGAAGAGAAGAGAAGAGAAGAGAAGAGAAGAGAAGAGAAGAAGAGAAGAGAAGAGAAGAGAAGAGAAGAGAAGAGAAGAGAAGAGAAGAGAAGAGAAGAGAAGAGAAGAGAAGAGAAGAGAAGAGAAGAGAAGAGAGAAGACATCATCATCCTATCATTCTATCCTTCTATTATTCTGTGGTCTTCTGGGAGGCATGACCAGCCTGTGGGCCGAGGAGCCAGGTCTCGCTCAAATGCTCAGGGAACAGCCGATCGCCAGTGTTGGGGTCAGGAAGGAATTTTCCCCCGGGGCAGACTGGCCCTGGTCCCCGGGGTTTTTTTGCCTTCCTCTGCAGCATTGAGCATGACCACCTGTCAGAGCTCCTCTGGGCCCTTTTGGCTCGGTTCATGCCCACTGCTCTTGCCCTCCAAGGCACCACTCGTGCCCTGGCTTTCTCGGGTTCTTTCTCCCAGGGCAAGTTTGCAGCAGGAGCCAGCTCTCCTCCTTCTCCTTCTTCTAGTAAAATCTTTAATTTTAATAAAATAAATATTAAAAAAAAAAAAAATTCTGTTTCCAGTTGTATCCTTTGTGTATGTGTCCCTGAAACTGTTTTTGGATCTAAAACCTGTCTGGCATTTCAGTCGAACAGTCCCATCTTTATTGGACTCCTTGTGAGCGTACAGAATAGAGCAGCACAGCACAGCACAGCATGGTTGTGCTCAGTAGCTGTGCCTGGAGCACGATGAGCTCTGAGCCAGGCCTGAGGACTCCATCCAGGAGAGCCGCTCTCTGCAGGGCAGGGCCCAGGCCCGTCCAGGAGATGGGGCAGAGACAGGCACACACACCTACAACATGGCTCAGGCAGGCACCAGAGGTCCCAGGCTGAGCTGAGACACGGCCCCTGGGCCCCTGCAGGAGATGGTCCCCAGGGAGGCCGGTCCCAGCCACTGAGGCCTTTGAGCACCCCAAGACCCTGTAGACACGGATGGCTGGCAGCTTTGGAGACTGAGTCTTGGCCCAGATGGACCTTCTCTCTGATCAGGACTTTTGTTCTCAGATTCTTTTGTTTAGGTACGTTTTTTCCAAAGCAAAGATCTCAGGCATTACTAAAAAGGAGAGCAAGGAGAAAAAGAAATCCATGTCACACAGCACACACTATCCCATGTGTGTATGAGTTTTGACGCAAATGTCCAAAATGGCAGCAGCTTCCTTACTCTTTCAGTACTCCAAAGAGTATCTCTTAAAGGCTTTCCATAAGTTCTGAACCTCTTCCCACCAATCAAGGTAGGCAAATAACTCCGAGAAAGGTGCAAGTCACACAGGAGGTGTGGAAGGTTTACCCTGCGGCTGAAGTGCATTTTGCATCCCCTGTACAGATGGCCAACTGCGGATCTTGGTTTGGGTAGAAAAGGAAACATGACTGCAGTAGCAGCAATGGACTCTTTTTGCTCATTTGGGAAGAGTCATCATTTGCCTGGCTGTGCTTTGGGAATGGATTCAAAGCGAGTCTTATTTCCATGGCGGTCTGTTGGCACTGTCCAGCGCAGCCTATGGCTCTGGTCACACTTGGGATTTTCTCCACGCTGCAGTGGTTGAAACCATCCTGTTATCCCCTCAGAAAAGGCTTTGTGAGCCTGGTCCTCCTCGCTGTGGGGCCTCATGGACATCAGCTCTGGTGCAGAGAGGGGACAGCTACCAGGGCTCTTCTCTTGGTTGCAGGGCTGGTTTCTGCCATGACTGGAGAGAAGAGCAGGAGCTTTGTCCTGGAGAGCCAAAGGGCAGAGAAGGCACCAGGGACAGCCAGCAGCTGTGCCCAGCACGTGGCCACCCAGGGCAGGGACAGCCGTTGGTCATTGCCTAATGCTCCAATCTATCTAGATCGTTCTGAAGGCTCCTTGTCCCTCAGGATAGTCATCAGCACCTCCGAGGATGGCATTATCAGAAAATTTGCTACTGGTGCATTAAATTCCTGCATCCAGATTATTGATAAAAATGTTGGACAGACCTGGCCCTAGGACTGAGTCCTGAGGAACATCCCTGCTGGCTTGTCTCTAGCCAGATGTAGCACCATCCACTGCAGCATTTTGAGCCCTGCCATTCACCCAGCTTTCACCCAGCACACTGCGTATCTGCTCATCTCACAGCTGGACACTTGTCCAGAAGTGTGCTGGGAGGGACAGTATCAAAGGCTTTACTAAAATCCAGACAAACTACATCTACTGCCTTCCCTTCACCCACTAGGCAGCTGAAATTCCAAACCTTATAAACTTGCTGAAAAGTCAAAGCACTTAGGAGGGAAATATTCAACAAAAATTCTGAGAAAAGAATGCACATTAGTATATTTGTGGTGTACTTTCTTCCCACTCCTCCTGACTTCAGTTTAACACAGTGAGGCACAGAGACAATCTACATGTTTTTTTTTTCTAATACCATTGCTAAAGATTTCAAAGTAAGAAGAGATTTTTAGCAGATACAGTTAAATTAGAGAACATTTCACTAACGACACATCTGTGATCCTTTAAACTGACTCAGCTGAGTTGCTGGTTGCTGCTGGCTAGCCATGAGAAATCAGTTTCTGCTGTCACAAGTGTCATTTACCATTACCACACTACCCATCTCCTCTGCAAAAGCACTGATCATATCATGCGTACCAACTTAATTCGCTGGCTGAAACACATAATCCTGCTTCCTAGAAATCAGGTTTGGCCCTGCCAAACATTTTGATAAATAAAGTTATTAAAACATATGTTTACCTCGGATGGTCTGATACAGTTTAAAATGGAGAAGTCTAAATGCATTATTTCAAGTCCATGAAGTACATGGCTAAGTACTTCTTTCAGAATTCGAGAAAATGACAGTGCATCCCGTCTAGAAAACCACATTCTACCCCCAAAGGAAGATCTAGTCCATCTAAAATAAGTGTTTAGTAATCCACAGATATCAGCATCATTAAAAAGGTCAAATATGTCTTTCTCAAAATACCAAGTCATATAGAGAGACAGACAGACAGACAGACAGGGCTTTGCAACCAAGGCAGCCCGGCTCCCCGCAGGAGCATCCAACCTCGTGTCTGCCGTGGTGACCTTGTGTGACAGCAGGGAGGGACTCAGTCCTCCCTGTGACTTCTGGTTGCCAGTGCCTTATTCTCTGGAGATCCAGCGTGTTACATCTAGGATCAGATTCACAGATCCATCTCCACCCGCAACTGGGTCAGTTGAGGTGGGGGAGGATGTTATGAAAATACGATACGCCCTCAAAAACCCCACAAAAATCTAAACCAGGCAGGTCTTTCACATCTCAAAATGGACAGTTTAACTTGTGAACATTTTGATCATTGTCATGAGTCTGTACAGCTGCTGGAAATGGAAATAGGAATGTCCTTTTGTTTGCTCAGTATGGAAAGCCCCAGGCAACCCTGTGCACAGTCTGCATAAGCAAGTTACCTGACGGAAGTTGCATTATTGGTGGAAGAAGAAATGCTGAAAGGATCTACAGAAGCATGCTTTTGATTGGCAAAGTGTTGGCCAGTGTCTAGGATGAGGCTGATATTATGTAGGGTTTTCCTTTGCTCGAAGACAGAAGAGACTACTCCGTGGAGAGCAACTCTTGCTCGTCAGGATTAGCCCAGGTGCTTTGTCTTGCTTTGTGTCTTATGTTCTCAGGACTCACCTTAAGTGTTTTGCTCTATAGGAAGTTCCTAGAGAAAGTGATTTGCTTGCTTGTGAGAGGCACTTATCTCAGCAAGTGCAAATCTCCTCCTCATAGAGGGTGGTGAATCGCGGCTGGGGCGTCTCCTAAACAGACCAGCTGAGGGGTTGTTGAAGCTCTAAACCAGGCTGCTCAGGGGGAAGTGGGTTGATGTCCTCCTTTGGCCTGGGGAGGGGAAAATAGGTCTATTAAAAGTCAGATCTAGTGCAAGCACAGGGCAGTTTTCATTGGAAAAAAAGGACACTGTGCAGGCAGACACAGCAGAGGGTGTAACCCCAAGTTTTGTGCTATTGCTGAAAATTTTTCCAGCACCTGATCAGCACATCAAGGTGAGTCCATATCTGTCATTAGTGAATGCACTAAAGGAGGAGCTTAAAAAATCACCACCCTGAAGTTAAAAATAAGACATATAAGAAACGCAGTTGGTTTTCATTTTCCCATTCACTTAAAAAAATTAAAGTGTTACACTTGCAAGTTCTCTCGGTGAGCATGGAAGCAACACATTTGTAAGGAAAACAGAGATGCTTAGTTTTGTAATGATACGAACTGGAGGGAAATCACAAGTTATGTCGCGACGCATGATAGTATTGCAAGAACTGACCACACCATCTCAATTTTGGTTGGGAATTAGTCAACTCTGGACATCACTAAGTGAGAATGTAAATTGGAATCAGTTTGGCAGCAATTTGGGAAGAGGATTTGTAAGGTTCACACTGTTCTCCTGCTTCTGTTCCCAGTGCTGGGGGCAAAAATGTCCTTGTTGTCAATAACACTCAATAGATGGCATGTGACAGAAAAATAACCAACAGGATGAGCAGCCGCCCATGTTCTGGTTTTGGAGATTCATCTGCCTGGGGACTTTTAGGACAGTGGAACTGGCTGAGTAGACTGGGTAGGGTCTTACTTTGTTTCAAGGGAGAATTAAGCTAAGTCTAATTGGAGTCACTTTAATTCAGAATGTGAGGGCACAGGTTCACGGTGAGACCAAAGGATGTGAAGACCCTTTGCAGCAGAGGATCTGCCCGTGGGCCTGTCTTTACTCTTCTGCAATTAATGAAGCGCTTCCAACACGGCACCACCTTGCATTACCCCGAGTGCTTGAATTAGGGATAATTACCATGTCTGAGCTGTCAGGCAGCCATCTGCCAGCCCACAGAACCTGGTGCCTGAGCCCAGAGGCTATGCCTATGCTTTCACACCTATGCTTTCCATAGCAGGTGCCCTGGGGTTTAGCTGAGACCTGCTCCCCCACCTGTTTTCCTACCTGGACATCTAGGAGGTGAGAGAGGCCACATGCCAAACACATGGAGCCGGCACCAAAATGTTGAGATTCTTTAGTGGAATAGACGTAGGCTGGCAGGTTCCTGCACCCATGGCAGCACTTTCGCAGAGCAATTCATTACCATCATGTACTAGAGGATTGTTTTTCATAGTTTCTTTTAGTAACTTTAAAGGAAAAAAGAAGAAGTTCCTTTGTATGTGAATAACCTCCTCAGTAATTTCATGCCACCGCCATTCCCAGGTGGTTTCAGCCATGCCCAGTGCGTGACCACCAAGAGCAGGGACAGCGCCCTGGGCCTCCTGGGCACAAGGACAGCCTCGGGGCCAGCAGCACCCCGAAGTCCTTCCTCCAAGGAGTGCTGGGTGCATGGGCAGTGGGTGGGGTGGGACACTGGGGGCCCATGTCACCTCCATGTCACAATGCGACCACGGGGCAATGCTGAGGTCACAATGCCCCGGGGCAGTATAAAAGGGAGCAGCGTCCCGTGTCTGCTGCCAGAGCTGGCCTGGAGGCAGCCTGAAGACATCGGAGAGGAAGTCCTTGAGGAGCCGGTGGAATCCCTTGACAGGGGCTGAAGGAGGAAGAGCTGGACGAGGCAGCTGGAGTTTCTCCGCTGCAAGGCCATCTCCCAGCAGGGCAACCTTCCAGGTTCATCTGATGGATGATCATCCTTTTCAGCTGGATAGCAGTAGCCAAATGAAGGGAATGCCTTCTTGAGGAGCACTGCAGAGCTCACCGTCCTGATGGAGTGGGGAGCTAGGGTCAGCAGCTGTAGGAAGTGGAATGCAGAGTGGTTTAAGGGGGCACGGTGCTCTCCCGGCCACCAGAAGGTACATGCGTCCTTTGCACAAGGTGATGGAGCGAATGGCTAAACTGGGCAAGGTTCCAAGTGTTTGTCAGCAATTTCCTCAGCATGTACTGCTAGTGAAAGGAGGGAGAAGGAAAAGAAGGAGAGAGAAGAGGGAGAGGGAAGAGGTGAAGAAAGGAGGAGAGGAGAGGAGAGGAGAGGAGAGGAGAGGAGAGGAGAGGAGAGGAGAGGAGAGGAGAGGAGAGGAGAGGAGAGGAGAGGAGAGGAGAGGAGAGGAGAGGAGAGGAGAGGAGAGGAGAGGAGAGGAGAGGAGAGGAGAGGAGAGGAGAGGAGAGGAGAGGAGAGGAGAGGAGAGGAGAGGAGAGGAGAGGAGAGGAGAGGAGAGAAGAGAAGAGAAGAGAAGAGAAGAGAAGAGAAGAGAAGAGAAGAGAAGAGAAGAGAAGAGAAGAGAAGAGAAGAGAAGAGAGAAAAGACATCATCATCCTATCATTCTATCCTTCTATTATTCTGTGGTCTTCTGGGAGGCATGACCAGCCTGTGGGCCGAGGAGCCAGGTCTCGCTCAAATGCTCAGGGAACAGCCGATCGCCAGTGTTGGGGTCAGGAAGGAATTTTCCCCCGGGGCAGACTGGCCCTGGTCCCCGGGGTTTTTTTTGCCTTCCTCTGCAGCATTGAGCATGACCACCTGTCAGAGCTCCTCTGGGCCCTTTTGGCTCGGTTCATGCCCACTGCTCTTGCCCTCCAAGGCACCACTCGTGCCCTGGCTTTCTCGGGTTCTTTCTCCCAGGGCAAGTTTGCAGCAGGAGCCAGCTCTCCTCCTTCTTCTATTAAAATCTGTAATTTAAATAAAATATAAATGAAAAAATAAAATAAAATTCTGTTTCCATTTTTATCCTTTGCGTATGTGTTCCTGAAATATTTTTTGGATCTAAAACCTGTCTGGCATTTCAGTCGAACAGTCCCACTGCATGACCAATTCAAGGCTGATCTAAAGTTAAAACAGGGTAGTAAGTGCATTGTCCAAATGCCTCTTGAATGCTGAGGCTTGGGGCATCAACGAGCTGTCACAGAATCACAGAATGGTTGGGCTTGAAAGGGACCTCTGGAGATCATCTAGCCCAACCCACCTGCTAAAGCAGGTTCGCCCAGAGCAGATGGCACAGGAAGGTGTCCAGGCGGGTTTTGAATGTCTCCAGAGGAGGACACTCCACAACCTCTCTGGACAGCCTGTTCCAGTGATCAGGCACCCTCACAGTAAAGAGGTTTTTCCTAATATTCAGATGGGAC